>NC_053396.1:2146721-2289221 GCF_905171765.1 Bufo bufo | reverse complement strand
TGTGCGCACAGTGTATATATATGTGTGCGCACAGTGTATATATATGTGTGCGCACAGTGTATATATATGTGTGCGCACAGTGTATATATATGTGTGTGCAGTGTATATATGTGTGCGCACAGTGTATATATATGTGTGCGCACAGTGTATATATATGTGTGCGCACAGTGTATATATATGTGTGCGCACAGTGTATATATATGTGTGCGCACAGTGTATATATATGTGTGTGCAGTATGTGTGTGCAGTGTATATATATGTGTGTGCAGTGTATGTATGTGTGTGTATATGTATGTATATATATATACACACATACAGTGTGCAGTGTATATATATGTGTGTGCAGTGTATATATGTGTGTGCAGTGTATATATGTGTGTGCAGTGTATATATATGTGTGTGCAGTGTATATATATGTGCGCACAGTGTATATATATGTGTGTGCAGTGTATATATGTGTGTGCAGTGTATATATATGTGTGTGCAGTGTATATATGTGTGTGCAGTGTATATATATGTGTGTGCAGTGTATATATGTGTGCGCACAGTGTATATATATGTGCGTGCAGTGTATATATGTGTGCGCACAGTGTATATATATGTGTGTGCAGTGTATATATATGTGTGCAGTGTATGTATGTGTGTGTATATGTATGTATATATATATACACACATACAGTGTGCAGTGTGTATATATGTGTGCGCACAGTGTATATATATGTGTGCGCACAGTGTATATATATGTGTGCGCACAGTGTATATATATATGTGTGCGCACAGTGTATATATATGTGTGCGCACAGTGTATATATATGTGTGCGCACAGTGTATATATATGTGTGCGCACAGTGTATATATATGTGTGTGCAGTGTATATATGTGTGCGCACAGTGTATATATATGTGTGCGCACAGTGTATATATATGTGTGCGCACAGTGTATATATATGTGTGTGCAGTATGTGTGTGCAGTGTATATATATGTGTGTGCAGTGTATGTATGTGTGTGTATATGTATGTATATATATATACACACATACAGTGTGCAGTGTATATATATGTGTGCGCACAGTGTATATATATGTGTGCGCACAGTGTATATATATGTGTGCGCACAGTGTATATATATGTGTGCGCACAGTGTATATATATATGTGTGTGCAGTGTGTATATGTGTGTGCAGTGTATATATGTGTGCAGTGTATGTATGTGTGTGTATATGTATGTATATATATATACACACATACAGTGTGCAGTGTGTATATATGTGTGCGCACAGTGTATATATGTGTGCGCACAGTGTATATATGTGTGCGCACAGTGTATATATGTGTGCGCACAGTATATATGTGTGTGCAGTGTATATATGTGTGTGCAGTGTATATATATGTGTGTGCAGTGTGTATATGTGTGTGCAGTGTATATATGTGTGTGCAGTGTGTATATGTGTGTGCAGTGTATATATGTGTGTGCAGTGTATATATATGTGTGTGCAGTGTATATATATGTGTGTGCAGTGTATATATATGTGTGTGCAGTGTATATATGTGTGTGCAGTGTATATATATGTGTGTGCAGTGTATATATATGTGTGTGCAGTGTATATATATGTGTGTGCAGTGTGTATATGTGTGTGCAGTGTGTATATGTGTGTGCAGTGTGTATATATGTGTGCGCACAGTGTATATATATGTGTGCGCACAGTGTATATATATGTGTGCGCACAGTGTATATATATGTGTGTGCAGTGTATATATATGTGTGTGCAGTGTATATATGTGTGTGCAGTGTATATATATGTGTGTGCAGTGTGTATATGTGTGTGCAGTGTGTATATGTGTGTGCAGTGTGTATATGTGTGTGCAGTGTGTATATATGTGTGCGCACAGTGTATATATATGTGTGCGCACAGTGTATATATATGTGTGCGTGCAGTGTATATATGTGTGCGCACAGTGTATATATATATGTGTGTGCAGTGTATATATATGTGTGCGCACAGTGTATATGTGTGTGCAGTGTATATGTGTGTGCAGTGTATATATATGTGTGTGCAGTGTGTATATGTGTGTGTATATATGTGTGTGTATATATGTGTGTGCGCACAGTGTATATATATGTGTGTGCAGTGTATATATGTGTGTGCGCACAGTGTATATATATGTGTGTGCAGTGTATATATATGTGTGTGCAGTGTATATATGTGTGCGCACAGTGTATATATATGTGTGCGCACAGTGTATATATATGTGTGCGCACAGTGTATATATATATATGTGTGTGCAGTGTATATATATGTGTGCGCACAGTGTATATGTGTGTGTATATATGTGTGTGTATATATGTGTGTGCGCACAGTGTATATATATGTGTGTGCAGTGTATATATGTGTGCGCACAGTGTATATATATGTGTGTGCAGTGTGTATATGTGTGTGCAGTGTATATATGTGTGTGCGCACAGTGTATATATATGTGTGTGCAGTGTATATATATGTGTGTGCAGTGTATATATGTGTGCGCACAGTGTATATATATGTGTGCGCACAGTGTATATATATGTGTGCGCACAGTGTATATATATGTGCGTGCAGTGTATATATGTGTGCGCACAGTGTATATATATATATGTGTGTGCAGTGTATATATATGTGTGCGCACAGTGTATATGTGTGTGCAGTGTATATATGTGTGCAGTGTATATATGTGTGTGCAGTGTATATATATGTGTGTGCAGTGTGTATATGTGTGTGTATATATGTGTGTGCGCACAGTGTATATATATGTGTGTGCAGTGTGTATATGTGTGTATATATATATGTGTGCGCACAGTGTATATATATATATATGTGCGTGCAGTGTATATATGTGTGCGCACAGTGTATATATATGTGTGTGCAGTGTGTATATATGTGTGCGCACAGTGTATATATGTGTGCAGTGTATGTATGTGTGTGTATATGTATGTATATATATATACACACATACAGTGTGCAGTGTGTATATATGTGTGTGCGCACAGTGTATATATATGTGTGCGCACAGTGTATATATATGTGTGCGCACAGTGTATATATATGTGCGTGCAGTGTATATATGTGTGCGCACAGTGTATATATATATATGTGTGTGCAGTGTATATATATGTGTGCGCACAGTGTATATGTGTGTGCAGTGTATATATGTGTGCAGTGTATATATGTGTGTGCAGTGTATATATATGTGTGTGCAGTGTGTATATGTGTGTGTATATATGTGTGTGCGCACAGTGTATATATATGTGTGTGCAGTGTGTATATGTGTGTATATATATATGTGTGCGCACAGTGTATATATATATATATGTGCGTGCAGTGTATATATGTGTGCGCACAGTGTATATATATGTGTGTGCAGTGTGTATATATGTGTGCGCACAGTGTATATATGTGTGCAGTGTATGTATGTGTGTGTATATGTATGTATATATATATACACACATACAGTGTGCAGTGTGTATATATGTGTGTGCGCACAGTGTATATATATGTGTGCGCACAGTGTATATATATGTGTGCGCACAGTGTATATATATGTGTGTGCAGTGTATATATGTGTGCGCACAGTGTATATATATATATGTGTGTGCAGTGTATATATATGTGTGCGCACAGTGTATATGTGTGTGCAGTGTATATATGTGTGCAGTGTATATATGTGTGTGCAGTGTATATATATGTGTGTGCAGTGTGTATATGTGTGTGTATATATGTGTGTGCGCACAGTGTATATATATGTGTGTGCAGTGTGTATATGTGTGTATATATATATGTGTGCGCACAGTGTATATATATATATATGTGCGTGCAGTGTATATATGTGTGCGCACAGTGTATATATATGTGTGTGCAGTGTGTATATATGTGTGCGCACAGTGTATATATGTGTGCAGTGTATGTATGTGTGTGTATATGTATGTATATATATATACACACATACAGTGTGCAGTGTGTATATATGTGTGTGCGCACAGTGTATATATATGTGTGCGCACAGTGTATATATATATGTATATTTGAGGCTCTGTCGTGACCTTTTCGGCGCCGGACGCCCAGGGACAAATTGCTGGAATAATACCAGTTTCTCGTCTCCAGAAATCACTTCACATTTCAAGAAAGAAAAAAAAGTGAAATATTTAATTGTCATTTACAGAAAGTAATTGTGCCGACCTCCTCCTGCCGAGTGTCTGCAATGTGCCCGGGGTGAAGGGATTATTGGGAAAGCGACTGACGCTCCTGTGTAAGAGCTCAGCGCCCAAGTCCTGAAACGCGTCAGGATTCACCCGTCCCAGAACTGGTGCTGAGGGGCAGATGGGGGGCCGTATCCAGGACCACCCTGCTCAATATACCAGCCACATTGTCATGGTGCCCGGTGCTGATGGCATGCCAACCCCAGAACCAAATGTGCTGGGTCATGTCAGGCTGTGGTCTGTGCCAGCATCCAACTGAAAAGGACTCAAGGAGGAGGATTATAAGAGGAGCCCTGGATTTCATCAGCATTACTGTCTGTACCAGGGGTCAGCAACCTCCGGCACTCCAGCTGTTGTGAAACTACAACTCCCAGCATGCTCTACTCTCTTCTATGGAAGGTCTGTGAACAGCAGAGCAAGTGTGCATGCTGGGAGTTGTAGTTCCACGCAGCCCGTATGCTGAAGGTTGCTGAACCCTGGTCCATATGCACAGCATTCTGCAGCAATGTTCGGGGGCCTTGGATCACTAGTCCATCCGGGGGCCAGAAAATTGCAGTTAGGGCTCATGCACACGACCTTATGAGCGGGGCCATATGTCTCTGAGGGCATACGGTGGTGTGAGGACGTACCGCCACTGACCACCAGGTGGCAGCAGAGCCTCATGTAATGTGTGTTACCGGATGGGGTTTACCAGTCTGAAGTCTCTTTCTCATAGTTCTTCATTTCTTAACCAATCAGGAGCGGACGTGGCTGGTGACGAACCCCCGAGGAGCGGTTATTTTATCACATGACTCATTCAGCAGGATTTGATTGGTGGAATATACGGGGCTGAGATCTTGTGTTTCCTCCTCCTCAGGATCATCCGGGCGTTTGTGCGCACCATGAAGTACGTGTACGGCCTGCGCTTCCAGGTCAAGGGTTTGGAGAACTTTCAGGTCGACGGACCCTGCGTCATCATCTCCAATCATCAGAGCATCCTGGACATGATGGGTAAGACAGCGGAAATGCCCCCGCTGTGTGGGTGACTTATTGTGGGTATGGGGAAGGGGGAGCACATATGCAAACTGCTGTAATTCCTGCAGGTAGAGCTGACGGTCTGCAGGTAGAGCTGACGGTCCGCAGGTAGAGCTGACGGTCCGCAGGTAAAGCTGACGGTCTGCAGGTAGAGCTGACGGTCTGCAGGTAGAGCGGACGGTCTGCAGGTAAAGCTGACGGTCTGCAGGTAGAGCTGACGGTCCGCAGGTAGAGCTGACGGTCTGCAGGTAGAGCGGACGGTCCGCAGGTAGAGCTGACGGTCTGCAGGTAGAGCTGACGGTCCGCAGGTAGAGCTGACGGTCCGCAGGTAAAGCTGACGGTCTGCAGGTAGAGCTGACGGTCTGCAGGTAGAGCGGACGGTCTGCAGGTAAAGCTGACGGTCTGCAGGTAGAGCTGACGGTCTGCAGGTAGAGCGGACGGTCTGCAGGTAAAGCTGACGGTCTGCAGGTAAAGCTGACGGTCTGCAGGTAAAGCTGACGGTCTGCAGGTAAAGCTGACGGTCTGCAGGTAAAGCTGACGGTCTGCAGGTAGAGCTGACGGTCTGCAGGTAAAGCTGACTGTCTGCAGGTAAAGCTGACGGTCTGCAGGTAGAGCGGACGGTCTGCAGGTAAAGCTGACGGTCTGCAGGTAGAGCTGACGGTCTGCAGGTAAAGCTGACTGTCTGCAGGTAAAGCTGACGGTCTGCAGGTAAAGCTGACGGTCTGCAGGTAAAGCTGACGGTCTGCAGGTAGAGCTGACGGTCTGCAGGTAGAGCTGACGGTCTGCAGGTAAAGCTGACGGTCTGCAGGTAAAGCGGACGGTCTGCAGGTAAAGCGGACGGTCTGCAGGTAGAGCGGACGGTCTGCAGGTAGAGCGGACGGTCTGCAGGTAGAGCGGACGGTCTGCAGGTAGAGCGGACGGTCTGCAGGTAGAGCGGACGGTCTGCAGGTAGAGCGGACGGTCTGCAGGTAGAGCGGACGGTCTGCAGGTAGAGCGGACGGTCTGCAGGTAGAGCGGACGGTCTGCAGGTAGAGCGGACGGTCTGCAGGTAGAGCTGACGGTCTGCAGGTAGAGCTGACGGTCTGCAGGTAAAGCCCATCTTGTCCGTTTCATTCCACGTCCATTGTGATGGTGTATTGAGCCAAAAATGTCAGAATTGTGTCCATGTCCCAATATTTATGGACCTGACTGTATGTTCGTGTGCATGAGCCCTATACCGGATTATTGGAATTTCCTTCCTGGAGGTTCTCGCCCGTGACTGTTTCCTGGCCTCTCCCCGATAATCTGGGACGCTGTTCGGCCGCGTTACCTCGCTGTATGCCGGTGAGCGGCGGCCATTAATCACATCCTCTCTGCAGCGGAGGGAATGTCTGGAGATCAGGCGCGCGGTCTAATCAAAGTGACCGCATCGTTAGGTCACAAATGGCGCTGGCAGAAGTCCTCACAGGTGCATCATGTGGCTAACAACACGGCAGCTCCGGGTCGTCTGGCAGTAACCCCTTCACTGCTGGCAGCAGCCGCACTATCCACAGCGGGGCTTCTCCGGCTCTCCTATATACACAACATAAGGGCTCCGTGCCCGTGCTGCTGACGGCACCTTATTACTGCTTATAGACGCTATGTGATCAGGGTTAAAGGGCAGCTCCACCCACAATGCACTGCTATGTGATCGGGGTTAAAGGGCAGCTCCACCCACAATGCACCGCTATGTGATCAGGGTTAAAGGGCAGCTCCACCCACAATGCACCGCTATGTGATCAGGGTTAAAGGGCAGCTCCACCCACTATGCACCACTATGTGATCGGGGTTAAAAGGCAGCTCCACCCACAATGCACCGCTATGTGATCAGGGTTAAAGGGCAGCTCCACCCACTATGCACCACTAGGTGATTGGGATTAAAGGGCAGCTCCACCCACAATGCACCTCTATGTGATCAGGGTTAAAGGGCAGCTCCACCCACAATGCACCGCTAGGTGATTGGGATTAAAGGGCAGCTCCACCCACAATGCACTGCTATTTGATCAGGGTTAAAGGGCAGCTCCACCCACAATGCACCACTATGTGATCGGGGTTAAAGGGCAGCTCCACCCACAATGCACCGCTAGGTGATTGGGATTAAAGGGCAGCTCCACCCACAATGCACTGCTATTTGATCAGGGTTAAAGGGCAGCTCCACCCACAATGCACCACTATGTGATCGGGGTTAAAGGGCAGCTCCACCCACAATGCACTGCTATGTGATTGGGATTAAAGGGCAGCTCCACCCACAATGCACTGCTATGTGATTGGGATTAAAGGGCAGCTCCACCCACAATGCACTGCTATGTGATTGAAATTAAAGGGCAGCTCCACCCACAATGCACTGCTATGTGATTGGGATTAAAGGGCAGCTCCACCCACAATGCACTGCTATGTGATTGGGATTAAAGGGCAGCTCCACCCACAATGCACTGCTATGTGATCGGGATTAAAGGGCAGCTCCACCCACAATGCACTGCTATGTGATTGGGATTAAAGGGCAGCTCCACCCACAATGCACTGCTATGTGATCGGGATTAAAGGGCAGCTCCACCCACAATGCACTGCTATGTGATCGGGATTAAAGGGCAGCTCCACCCACAATGCACTGCTATGTGATTGGGATTAAAGGGCAGCTCCACCCAAAATGCACCGCTAGGTGATTGGGATTAAAGGGCAGCTCCACCCACAATGCACTGCTATTTGATCAGGGTTAAAGGGCAGCTCCACCCACAATGCACCGCTAGGTGATTGGGATTAAAGGGCAGCTCCACCACAATGCACCACTATGTGATCGGGGTTAAAGGGCAGCTCCACCCACAATGCACTGCTATGTGATTGGGATTAAAGGGCAGCTCCACCCACAATGCACTGCTATGTGATTGGGATTAAAGGGCAGCTCCACCCAAAATGCACCGCTAGGTGATTGGGATTAAAGGGCAGCTCCACCCACAATGCACTGCTATGTGATTGGGATTAAAGGGCAGCTCCACCCACAATGCACTGCTATGTGATTGGGATTAAAGGGCAGCTCCACCCAAAATGCACCGCTAGGTGATTGGGATTAAAGGGCAGCTCCACCCACAATGCACCGCTAGGTGATTGGGATTAAAGGGCAGCTCCACCCACAATGCACCACTATGTGATCGGGGTTAAAGGGCAGCTCCACCCACAATGCACTGCTATGTGATTGGGATTAAAGGGCAGCTCCACCCACAATGCACTGCTATGTGATTGGGATTAAAGGGCAGCTCCACCCACAATGCACTGCTATGTGATCGGCATTAAAGGGCAGCTCCACCCAAAATGCACCGCTATGTGATCGGGATTAAAGGGCAGCTCTACCCACAATGCACCGCTATGTTATTGTGATTAAAGGGCAGCTCCACCCACATTGCTGCTCACAGCTCTGTAGGTTGTCGTTACAATGTACCACCTGTCCCTCTTACATCTCTTGCAGGTTTGATGGAAATCCTGCCGCCTCGCTGCGTGCAGATCGCCAAGAGGGAGTTGATGTTTGCCGGCTCGGTGGGCCTCGTCACCTATCTCGGAGGGGTCATTTATATCAACAGGAAACACACACGTGACGCCAAGTCTATCATGGCCGGGGTAGCGCAAGCCATGACAGATGACAATGTAAGCAGTGCCTGGGTTAATGGGCCCCTGTGTCTTTATAAAATGCTGACCGTGCGGACTGCGGCAAAACTACTCAAAAACACTTGACGCTGATTAAATGGCGTCATACGTGATTCTTCCAGTGCGATCTCCCGTCACTCACTCCTGTATTTCTCTGTAGTTGAAGGTCTGGGTGTATCCTGAAGGCACCCGGAATAACAGCGGAGATCTGCTGCCCTTCAAGAAAGGAGCCTTTCATCTGGCGCTTCAGGCGAAGGTAAGAATCGGGCGGCGGTGACGGGAGGAGACAACGCCCGGATTTACTCCAGCCGATCGGGCTGGAAGACAGATCTGGTGTAGACGATCGTGTCTACATTACACAGAATAGGTCTGCATCTTATCCACAAAAAAACGGATCCGCATTTTTGCAGACAGCATAGGGCCATCTGAATGAGACCTTACATGCACAGTTCTGTAAAGTATCACACAGGATAAGATTAGATACACAACTGAGGAGACAGTATCACACAGGATAGGATTAGATACACAGCTCAGCAGTAAGTATCACACAGGATAGGATTAGATACACAGCTCAGCAGACAGTATCACACAGGATAGTATTAGATACACAGCTCAGCAGACAGTATCACACAGGATAGGATTAGATACACAGCTCAGCAGACAGTATCACACAGGATAGGATTAGATACACAGCTCAGCAGACAGTATCACACAGGATATGATTCGATTTTATTATTCACACTTATATATCACTGACATATTCCACAGCGCTGTACAGACATTCTCATCCCTTATATATCACTGACATATTCCACAGCGCTGTACAGACATTCTCATCCCTTATATATCACTGACATATTCCACAGCGCTGTACAGACATTCTCATCCCTTATATATCACTGACATATTCCACAGCGCTGTACAGACATTCTCATCACTTATATATCACTGACATATTCCACAGCGCTGTACAGACATTCTCATCACTGATATATCACTGACATATTCCACAGCACTGTACAGACATTCTCATCCCTTATATATCACTGACATATTCCACAGCACTGTACAGACATTCTCATCACTTATATATCACTGACATATTCCACAGCGCTGTACAGACATTCTCATCACTGATATATCACTGACATATTCCACAGCACTGTACAGACATTCTCATCCCTTATATATCACTGACATATTCCACAGCACTGTACAGACATTCTCATCACTTATATATCACTGACATATTCCACAGCGCTGTACAGACATTCTCATCACTGATATATCACTGACATATTCCACAGCGCTGTACAGACATTCTCATCACTGATATATCACTGACATATTCCACAGCACTGTACAGACATTCTCATCCCTTATATATCACTGACATATTCCACAGCACTGTACAGACATTCTCATCACTTATATATCACTGACATATTCCACAGCGCTGTACAGATATTCTCATCACTTATATATCACTGACATATTCCACAGCGCTGTACAGACATCACTTCTATATCACTGACATATTCCACAGCGCTGTACAGACATTCTCATCACTTATATATCACTGACATATTCCACAGCACTGTACAGACATTCTCATCACTTATATATCACTGACATATTCCACAGCACTGTACAGACATTCTCATCACATATATATATCACTGACATATTCCACAGCGCTGTACAGACATTCTCATCCCTTATATATCACTGACATATTCCACAGCACTGTACAGACATTCTTATCCCTTATATATCACTGACATATTCCACAGCACTGTACAGACATTCTCATCCCTTATATATCACTGACATATTCCACAGCGCTGTACAGACCTTCTCATCACTTATATATCACTGACGTATTCCACAGCGCTGTACAGACATTCTCATCACTTATATATCACTGACATATTCCACAGCGCTGTACAGACATTCTCATCACTTATATATCACTGACATATTCCACAGCGCTGTACAGACATTCTCATCACTTATATATCACTGACATATTCCACAGCGCTGTACAGACATTCTCATCCCTTATATATCACTGACATATTCCACAGCACTGTACAGACATTCTCATCCCTTATATATCACTGACATATTCCACAGCACTGTACAGACATTCTCATCACTTATATATCACTGACATATTCCACAGCGCTGTACAGACATTCTCATCACTGATATATCACTGACATATTCCACAGCGCTGTACAGACATTCTCATCACTGATATATCACTGACATATTCCACAGCACTGTACAGACATTCTCATCCCTTATATATCACTGACATATTCCACAGCACTGTACAGACATTCTCATCACTTATATATCACTGACATATTCCACAGCGCTGTACAGATATTCTCATCACTTATATATCACTGACATATTCCACAGCGCTGTACAGACATCACTTCTATATCACTGACATATTCCACAGCGCTGTACAGACATTCTCATCACTTATATATCACTGACATATTCCACAGCACTGTACAGACATTCTCATCACTTATATATCACTGACATATTCCACAGCACTGTACAGACATTCTCATCACATATATATATCACTGACATATTCCACAGCGCTGTACAGACATTCTCATCCCTTATATATCACTGACATATTCCACAGCACTGTACAGACATTCTTATCCCTTATATATCACTGACATATTCCACAGCACTGTACAGACATTCTCATCCCTTATATATCACTGACATATTCCACAGCGCTGTACAGACCTTCTCATCACTTATATATCACTGACGTATTCCACAGCGCTGTACAGACATTCTCATCACTTATATATCACTGACATATTCCACAGCGCTGTACAGACATTCTCATCACTTATATATCACTGACATATTCCACAGCGCTGTACAGACATTCTCATCACTTATATATCACTGACATATTCCACAGCGCTGTACAGACATTCTCATCCCTTATATATCACTGACATATTCCACAGCGCTGTACAGACATTCTCATCCCTTATATATCACTGACATATTCCACAGCGCTGTACAGACATTCCCATCACTTATATATCACTGACATATTCCACAGCGCTGTACAGACATTCTCATCACTTATATATCACTGACATATTCCACAGCTCTGTACAGACATTCTCATCACTTATATATCACTGACATATTCCACAGCGCTGTACAGACATTCTCATCACTTATATATCACTGACATATTCCACAGCTCTGTACAGACATTCTCATCACTTATATATCACTGACATATTCCACAGCTCTGTACAGACATTCACATCACTTATATATCACTGACATATTCCACAGCGCTGTACAGACATTCTCATCACTTATATATCACTGACATATTCCACAGCGCTGTACAGACATTCTCATCACTTATATATCACTGACATATTCCACAGCGCTGTACAGACATTCTCATCCCTTATATATCACTGACATATTCCACAGCGCTGTACAGACATTCTCATCACTTATATATCACTGACTTATTCCACAGCGCTGTACAGACATTCTCATCACTCTGTCCCCAGGAGCTCACATTCTAGATTTCCTATCTAAGTCTTTGGAGTGTGGTAGGAAACCGGAGAACCTGGAAGAAACCCACACAAAGACAGGGAGACTACAGACTCCATGCAGATGTTGTCCTTGGTTGGATTTGAACCCTGGACCCCAGCGCTAACCACTAAGCCTCCATGCTGCCATTAGATACACAGCTCAGCAGGCAGTATCACACAGGATAGGATTAGATACACAGCTCAGCAGACAGTATCACACAGGGTAGGATTAGATACACAGCTCAGCAGACAGTATCACACAGGATAGGATTAGATACACAGCTCAGCAGACCGTATCACAGTATAGGATTAGATACACAGCTCACACATGACAGGATTAGATACAGTAGATCAGCAGGATTAGATACACTGTATTATGAAGCACAGATGTCTGGTGTCCTCACATTGAGGTGACTTCCCTGACACATTGTAGCAGACTCTTGCTGCGGTTGTAGATTTCCAGTGTCCAGGGCTCCGCTCCCTGTCACTCTCTCTCTTGCAGGTTCCCATCATCCCGGTGGTTTATTCCTCCTTCACCAGCTTCTACGACAAGAAGAAGAGTTTATTCACGGGCGGTACGTGCTGAGATTTACCTCTGGAGCCTGTTTTTTGGAGGCATCTGCTCTTTAAGTTTTCGGTCTTGTATTGATGGGGGGATTATTTACTTTCTGGGTCTGGAGGGGGCGCAGAGATTTGTCTCACATTTGTGGAGCGCAAACTGGTGCAGATCTAGGATGATACAGGGTTATGTGGAGGAGCAGAAAAATGGGGTCGGATTCCCCACCATCCACTTGCTGGATCTCTTGGTTGTTCCAGTCAGTTTTTTTGCCATTTGCCCTCAATGTAGCAGCAAATCTCAGACAAGCCGCCTGCTCTCTCCAGAGGGCGTTACGCGCCATAGAATAGAGGGAGAAGTATGTGGCCACCGTTCCTGCGCAGTTCCTCTTCTTTGACCACCCATTCATAATCGGTCATGATTAGGACTTTGGCCTGCTGGTTCCTACTAAATTTAGTCCAAGGTTTGGGGGGCTCCAGTCCCCATCTTGGTGCTGAACTTGTTTGCCACTTTCTTCTGGGAGATTCTTAGTTTTGTTAACCTTTTTCTTCCTTAAACTTTCAGGAATAATCAAAGTAGAAGTCCTTCCGAAAATAGACATTTCAGGATTGAAGGAAGAGGACATCTCGGGCCTTACAGAACGCTGCTTCAATGACATGAGGCAGGTCTTCTTCAGACTCTCCGGTAAACCTTACACCCCCATAAAACAAAGCTCCTCAAGACAATAGAGCTGCTGAAAGACTGAGAATGGGAGCCTTAATGGACTGTGCTGCGCAGGTCTCTGCACCAAGTGCTCGCACCTCTCAAATTGTGAGGTGAAGTCATCCAAGCTGCTTCATTGCTTTATGTCCGAGAAACTTTGGAAGTGCCTCAAATTTTCACTTTACATCTTTATTATTTTAGGGACTGGACCAAGTCCCTACACAAGTGACCAAAAGTCACATCTGATCTGAGGACCTGATGATGCCAGAGGGTATTGATGCCTGAACGGTGAGCCCTCCGTGATGCTAGACAATGGTGGACCACAGCGAGGTCCATCTCATGTCAAGCAGAGAGCAATATTTGGCCTCAGCACTGAGCGGAGGGCTCTCCGGGCACCAACTCTCTCTATTTGTAAAGTTCTTTAAGAGACTCTGTAATTGGGACACAACTTACTGAACCCAGGAGCTGCTGCTGAGGAGCTCGCAGCTTTGGTGGCCATAGTCTGTGCCGAATGTAACCAGCCAGGGGTTCTGGATACCTGCACCATCCGCCCCTATTGCTGAATACCCATTCTGATAATAGAACCATTGGGCAAGCACCTACAGCGGCAGCTTTACCGGGGGACCACCTCTGGAGGTAAGTGTCCATGTCACTCCGAGACGCTGGGGCCCCCATGGCACATGATCTTCTCTATTCTATGTGCTGTGATGTAATTGCAGGCAGCACTGATTCTGCGGTTATTATAGGAAGCGGACGGGTGTTATTGTGCACTGTTCACACCACGTCTCTATGTATTTTTATACATTCATGTTGCCAAAGCTTTGTTATAACATTCCAACCTTAAAGGGGAAACCCACATCTACAAACCCATTTCGGAAGCAGGTGCACAATGTTTTTATCTATTTATTTCATTACTGGGTTTCCCCCTTCAGGGGGCTCCACGCTCCAGCTCTGCACCCACAATACCACACCCGACCTTCATCAGGGGCGAGGTCGGAGGCTCACAGACGCGCGGGGCCCCTTATGTGCTTCCTGCTCTTTGCAGTGATAATCGATATGTTGAAATGTGCTGGAATTGTCCGGGTTTCTAATCTTTTAGGGAAATCGGTGACTTGGTTGTTGTTGTAGCAAATGTTCATAATCGAACCGGAGTGCCTTCAATAAAACCAGCCAAACGCCGTTCTGTGGAGTCGGAGTCTGTGGTTTTCATCCCCCCACCATTCAATATACTGTAAGGGTAAAAGGGCAGCTCCACTATACGCTGAGGCCGCACCACTATGCGCTGAGGCCGCACCACTATGCGCTGAGGCCGCACCACTATGCGCTGAGGCCGCACCACTATGCGCTGAGGCCGCACCACTATACGCGGAGGCCGCACCACTATACGCGGAGGCCGCACCACTATACGCGGAGGCCGCACCACTATACGCGGAGGCCGCACCACTATACGCGGAGGCCGCACCACTATGCGCGGAGGCCGCACCACTATGCGCTGAGGCCGCACCACTATGCGCTGAGGCCGCACCACTATGCGCTGAGGCCGCACCACTATGCGCTGAGGCCGCACCACTATGCGCTGAGGCCGCACCACTATGCGCTGAGGCCGCACCACTATGCGCTGAGGCCGCACCACTATGCGCTGAGGCCGCACCACTATGCGCTGAGGCCGCACCACTATGCGCGGAGGCCGCACCACTATGCGCGGAGGCCGCACCACTATGCGCGGAGGCCGCACCACTATAGGCGGAGGCCGCACCCATTAGAAAGGGTTTGAGGTTTCATAAATGGGGCGCTCGGCCCAGACTCATCTGCCCCATCGTCTCTATTTGTTGTGACATCACTCTCAGAGCTCCACCCATTACTGGGTTTTTAAAGGACACCATCACTTGGTGCAGATTATATTTTATTGTGCAGCAAAATATTCAAACAAATCGGTCATAAAATACAAGTTATTTCTACAAATCTGAGTCCGGTACCGTGAAACAATAGTGATAAAAGAGTGAAAAGACTCGACTAGTGATCGCGACAACCGTCATCTGCTGCGTCCTGAACGGGAATTACGGCCGTTTTTCTTCTCTCCTTCATTTATGCGGCTGTGATGTGTCTTCTCTCTCCTGTCGTCGAAAACGGACACAGCCTGTAATACCGCTACCCTCCTGTGCATCACCCTTATATTGGTGCATTATATGTTCATATAACGTGTCATGAGCGGCGACCAGCGCACACAAGCCGTTATAATCAGACGGCAGCATGGCGCGATGCGCAGTATAGTCCGGTATGTCCTTCCTGCAGAACTGTTTGCAGTAACGCTGTGAGATACCCAGAGCCGACAGACATTT
This sequence comes from Bufo bufo, assembly GCF_905171765.1. NCBI lineage: Eukaryota > Metazoa > Chordata > Amphibia > Anura > Bufonidae > Bufo > Bufo bufo. Next base: position 2,273,119 of record NC_053396.1, on the reverse strand, counting down.
CCAAGCTGCTCATCCACAGCCGTGATGTGTCCCATTACTTGTGGAGGTCAGAGGTCATTCTTACAGGAACCTAAAATGAGAAGAAAAAAATATGTAAATGCTTCACAGTGACCTAAAAGAGGAAAGGTCACCAAGAAGCTCAGGGAGCCCTGTGACGGCTGCAGCAACATTCACTGGTGTAGTTACCTGCAGCCACCACCAGGGGGAGCCCACTGCTCCTATAGCACTATGCAGAGAGCTCCCCCTGGTGGTGGTGACTGCAGGCAGCAGAACTGTACAATGGATGGATTTGGAGCTCTGTATCATAAAAAGAAATCTTCCCATCGTATGGAATCATTGCTTGGAGGAGGACAGAGACCACATAGCTAAGATTTCTATACTACCGGCAGCTTGACTTTCCTACGTGGCTGGTGTATGACGGGTTATTACCCCGCTTCAGTATAATGATTTTGCGCTGCGGTGTAATTACCAGCGAGCCTGCGTTCAGCCGCCCTCCCAGGAGGGGAGAGTCTATTGTAGATGTCATACGTTCCAGGAGTTTATGGTTTCCAGTCCCGTGGAGATCGCTGTTGGGAAAATATTCAATAATTGTCACGTCTAATGGGATATTTAAATGTGCGCTTCGCGCGGCCCTTACATCCTCTCCGAGTCGGAAGCTTCATGAGCCTTGACGAGGTTTGGATTAAGATCAAGGACAGATTGTGATTTCCGATTATTGGACGCTGTCCTAATAAGCGCAGGAACCTCGTCATAATGTCCAAGCAGAAGCCGAGCAGTAAAAGTGGATGTGAGTCTGGAAACCCAAACTAATTACTGAGCAAACCACCATGTCCGCGCCGGGGCTGTGCGCGGTCCTGACCAGGACAGATGGACCATAAGACGTGGAGGAGGATACGTTAATAGTCGTCACTAATTATGGCGTAATGATGCGATATAGAGGCCAGGAATCAAACGTCACCACTTTCTATTTGGGAAGTTTCCAGATCATGGGACTGACATGCGTGTGTCATACTTACATGTCTCCAGCCGCTCTTCCAGGAATGAGATCTGCTCGCTGAGCGAGTCTATCCTGTCGAGTTGCTGGAAGGAATGCGTTAGGAAGGTGATGGGGCCCGGGCTATCTTCAGGGGACACAGTCGACAGGCCATGAAATGGAGCCAAAACCAACTGCAGTTTCTGTAGGGAGAGAACACAAGAACAGGGTGACCCCCCCGTGATACAAGGGACACGCCCCTTCATAGTCACAGACGATCGGTGCGCGCCATGTTTAGTCCTCAGTATCTCCAGCCCACCAGGATGATGAGGTCTATCTGAGGTCCACACATCACACATATGTAATGGCTGCCGGCGGCTCAGGGCTCTGTGTGCGGTAGCCCTGTCCGCTCCTGGCGAGCCTGCGCCTGCACTTTACTGCAAATCACGTATGACGGTGGATGCTAACAGATGGCGGTCATCAGGGGCGGAAGGGCAGTTCAGTGTGGGCCGATGCCAGTGGAAGTTTTTGGGGATGTATTTTGTGATGAACTGTGGTATTTGGCTCTTTTGAGGCGGTATAATCTGCCACAATATGGTACTGCTGGCCCTGCCTTCCATCAATTTGGATCCGACTACAAAACGGGGCCACTTTTAGTATTTTTTCCAGGGCCGCTTTAAGTTCCCAGTCCGCCCCTGGCGGTCACGTGTGATCACTATATGGAGCAAGGTCACGGAGGTCTAACCCCTTGTGTACCAGTGAAGTTTGGGGTCACAGTCGATATCTATCCTCCATGGTCGGCACACGAGGGGCGAGTATTGGGCTTGGGTTGACTTGTACTGTCTTTGACATGCGGTTGGGCTCATTCAGACGACTGTATTAATAGGTCTGCATCTGTTCCGCAAATTTGTGTCGCCGTTCCATGGCCCCGCAAGAAAGATACAGCAAGCCATGTCTAGCATAGTGCTGGCAAAATACAGAACGCACGCCGTCTGAATGAGCCCCTACTCTGCATATTAAAGCCGTGGCCCAGTACATATTCCTATCTGGTGCCCGGCAAGGTTTTGACTGGTCCCTCCCCATTGTGTGGCACCACTGGTCCTATAGTGATTACTGTCTGCCCCCGAGCCGTCGATTTCCCAGTCTGGTCATTTCTTAATCTTGCCCGTTATTAGATCAGGGTAATAAAGGGTCACCCTCGTCAGGGCTGCTACCCAGGGTAATACAGGGTGGGCGGAGGGCAGGGTCACCCAGGGTAATACAGGGTGGGTGGAGGGCAGGGTCACTCACGTCAGTGCTGCTACCCAGGGTAATACAGGGTGGGCGGAGGGCAGGGTCACCCTCGTCCGGGCTGCTACCCGGGATAATACAGGGTGGGCGGAGGGCAGGGTCACCCTCGTCAGTGCTGCTACCCGGGGTAATACAGGGTGGCGGAGGGCAGGGTCACCCTCGTCAGTGCTGCTACCCGGGGTAATACAGGGTCGGCGGAGGGCAGGGTCACCCTCGTCAGTGCTGCTACCCAGGGTAATACAGGGTGGGCGGAGGGCAGGGTCACCCAGGGTAATACAGGGTGGGTGGAGGGCAGGGTCACTCACGTCAGTGCTGCTACCCAGGGTAATACAGGGTGGGCGGAGGGCAGGGTCACCCTCGTCCGGGCTGCTACCCGGGATAATACAGGGTGGGCGGAGGGCAGGGTCACCCTCGTCAGTGCTGCTACCCGGGGTAATACAGGGTCGGCGGAGGGCAGGGTCACCCTCGTCAGTGCTGCTACCCGGGGTAATACAGGGTCGGCGGAGGGCAGGGTCACCCTCGTCAGTGCTGCTACCTAGGGTAATACAGGGTGGGCGGAGGGCAGGGTCACCCTCGTCAGTGCTGCTACCCAGGGTAATACAGGGTGGGCGGAGGGCAGGGTCACCCTCGTCAGGGCTGCTACCCAGGGTAATACAGGGTGGGCAGGGTCCCCCTCGTCAGGGCTGCTACCCAGGGTAATACAGGGTCCCCCTCGTCAGGGCTGCTACCCAGGGTAATACAGGGTGGGCGGAGGGCAGGGTCACCCTCGTCAGGGCTGCTACCCAGGGTAATACAGGGGGGGCGGAGGGCAGGGTCACCCTCGTCAGTGCTGCTACCCGGGGTAATACAGGGTCGGCGGAGGGCAGGGTCACCCTCGTCAGGGCTGCTACCCAGGGTAATACAGGGTGGGCAGGGTCCCCCTCGTCCGGGCTGCTACCCAGGGTAATACAGGGTGGGCGGAGGGCAGGGTCACCCTCGTCAGTGCTGCTACCCAGGGTAATACAGGGTGGGCGGAGGGCAGGGTCCCCCTCGTCCGGGCTGCTACCCAGGGTAATACAGGGTGGGCGGAGGGCAGGGTCACCCTCGTCAGGGCTGCTACCCAGGGTAATACAGGGTGGGCGGAGGGCAGGGTCACCCTCGTCAGTGCTGCTACCCGGGGTAATACAGGGTCGGCGGAGGGCAGGGTCACCCTCGTCAGGGCTGCTACCCAGGGTAATACAGGGTGGGCAGGGTCCCCCTCGTCCGGGCTGCTACCCAGGGTAATACAGGGTGGGCAGGGTCCCCCTCGTCCGGGCTGCTACCCAGGGTAATACAGGGTGGGCGGAGGGCAGGGTCACCCTCGTCAGTGCTGCTACCCAGGGTAATACAGGGTGGGCGGAGGGCAGGGTCACCCAGGGTAATACAGGGTGGGTGGAGGGCAGGGTCACTCACGTCAGTGCTGCTACCCAGGGTAATACAGGGTGGGCGGAGGGCAGGGTCACCCTCGTCAGTGCTGCTACCCGGGGTAATACAGGGTCGGCGGAGGGCAGGGTCGCCCTCGTCAGTGCTGCTACCCAGGGTAATACAGGGTCGGCGGAGGGCAGGGTCACCCTCGTCCGGGCTGCTACCCAGGGTAATACAGGGTGGGCGGAGGGCAGGGTCACCCTCGTCAGTGCTGCTACCCAGGGTAATACAGGGGGGGCGGAGGGCAGGGTCACCCTCGTCAGTGCTGCTACCCAGGGTAATACAGGGTGGGCTGAGGGCAGGGTCACCCTCGTCAGTGCTGCTACCCAGGGTAATACAGGGTGGGCGGAGGGCAGGGTCACCCTCGTCAGTGCTGCTACCCAGGGTAATACAGGGTGGGCGGAGGGCAGGGTCACCCTCGTCAGTGCTGCTACCCAGGGTAATACAGGGTCGGCGGAGGGCAGGGTCACCCTCGTCCGGGCTGCTACCCAGGGTAATACAGGGTGGGCGGAGGGCAGGGTCACCCTCGTCAGTGCTGCTACCCAGGGTAATACAGGGTGGGTGGAGGGCCACCCTCGTCAGTGCTGCTACCCAGCACGTCTAGGGACAGATCAGGGTTACGCCCTTGCAAATACTTTTCTGCTTTTGGTATTTTTGTTAATCCCGGCTGCCATATTTTAGGGGGTTATGAAAGATGATGTTGCATATTCCCTAATGTAAGAGGTGCGCCTCTGCTCAGTGACTCTTGGGTTCTGCGTTGTTCCCTGCGATGCCTTTTAGTCAATTTGTTTTTGGATTGTGGTGCAGTCACCCCTGCAGGTATTAGAAAGGGAGACGTGACCAGATGCGCCCGGCCCCGGCAGAATGCCTGCTCTTCTCCATCCACAACAAGAACAGCGCCCCCTACCGCCAGACACTTATAATGCGTCTAGTGAAGTGGAAAACTAAGAAGTGACTTCAAAGGATTCAATCACGACTTAGTCCGCTGATGTCATCCCCTTTAAGTATGAGGCTGGTCGCACACGGCTCAATATGGCGATACTGTCACATGCCAGATGAGAAATACACCGAGACAGGGACTGAGCGCTCGTTTCTGAGGCACCTGTACTTCTGTCTGAACCAATCCAGGTGCACCCAGCAGGAAGCGGCATGGGGCTCCAGGGGCCCGAAGAAACTCTGATGAGGCTGCAGTGTAAACACCACAGTCCCTCTGCTTGAGAACCCGCAGACTGGCCCGGACATCGCTCTCACCTGCTCTAGAACCTCGATTTTGCTCCTGAGTTCTTGCATTTCTCGCCACACGGTTTCCGCGTCTCCTGATGGACAGGACAGAGCGTTAGTGAACGGCACAGAAACCAGCTGTTCATATTCTGTGCAAATACAAGAGTTACGGCCGCCATTCCGGCATCCACAGGAGCGGTCACCCAGCTTTCCTGAACCCCTAAAGGGCATACGGGACACGTTATGAAATGCTCATTCCCCGGCTCCTTTCAGGACACTAGGAAAGCTGGGTGACCATTCTTTGTGGAGATTTTATTTCCATTCCTGTAAGTCGTCCTCCAGGATCACGCTTATGTAGGAAAGCTGAGTGACAGCCAACATGGCCGCCACAGCAGGTCTACCTCGTTATGCAGACATTCTGGAGCTGGCACCCAGCTTTCCCAGGAGGAGATGTAACCTGCATATTATTACTATTATTCCTGGGGACGGCTGTTCAGTGACTGGTTCCGCAGGTTCATCCTCCACGTAAATCGATCTCCGATAGTCGCGTCGGCAGCTGCGCATTATTACTCACGGTACGAGTTTGATGTGTCACAGCGCGTACCAAAAGTAATAATGTGCAGCCACCAACCTCACAGGCCTCCGGGACTGTAGTACAACTCTCATCATGTGTAATGCTGCGACCCAGAAGATTCCAGTTTCCTTTTGGCTGCTCCAGATCTGAGCCCTTATTATGCATCGAGGCTGCAGTAAAAATAGATTTCGTCTGGATGTGGAGAATCTGCGAATATAAAGCGTCTGCACCTAATCCACAACCTGCGCCAACATGTTCAGATTCATTATCTCCAGATCCACCTGACATTACTTGTAGTTTCACGTCTTGTCCACAAGGTGGCATTACACTGACCTGTGCCGTTCCCGGGTGCTGGCGGAGCAGTCGCAGGTTCTTCCACTTTACGACACGACTTCCCATCATCAGAAAGGCTGAATCCTCTATGGCAGCCGCAGCGGAAACTTCCTGAGGTGTTGATGCAGCTTTGAGAGCAGCGGTGCCGACCGCTCTCACACTCGTTCACATCTGGAGAGCACAGGAGATGAGACTGAGCCGCTGAGCGCCACGTCACACGTTCTACCGCCGCGCCACGTGTCCTACCTGTCTGGCAGTGGTTTCCACTCCAGCCCTCGGCGCACTGACACCTGTTGTGGCCGACACAAGTTCCTTCATTCTGACATGGAAGCCGGCAAGTCCCTGCAGGAGGAAGGATAAGCGTTACATCAGTCACATGACACCCCTGGACTTTCAGGCTTTGCTGCCCCCGTCCCCCTCTGGTGGAGAGATTTCAGGTGTCTTCTGACCAATACCAGGAACTCTACATTCTGCAAATCACTACAGCTGCTGCAGAAGCTCTTGGCTGGACACCGGTCAGTCCTTAGGCCCCAGTGCCCCCCCCCCTCCTGCCGCTCTGCCCTCCCGGCTGGGACGCTTTACGGCCAATTCTACGCAATAATCAATTACTTCTGTCTGCACAACATCAAAGGCTTTTATGACTGAGACACTTTGGAGCCATTTGGCGGTGACACAATGGGGCACGTCACGGACTCTGACGGCCTGCGGCAAAAATACAAGCCCTGAAATGCGCAAATAACGGGCAACAGCTGCAGGACTCGCTGCGTGATGGGAATAACGGAGACGCAACCAGTAAGTGAAATGCTGGATTATCAGCCCTATATTTCTATATTGTGCTACAGAATGGGCGGGGCTTACAGCGCCTGTGCGCACAGGGGGCGGAGCTCTGCCCTGTATATAAGGACTGCGTTACCTTTGTTACAGCTGTGAGCGTCCGTCCTCCTCCAGCCCGGGCAGCACGTGTACAGCGGCAGCGACGTTTTCTTAGATACTTGTCTGTACGAAATCTTGTACGTCGTTCTACAGAGGAAAAAACGCAAGAAATAGCGGCTGCTGACACAGTGTGACGAATGGGTGAAGTGGCGCAAAATGGCTGACAGCTCGCCAGCCTTGGGTGGTCCTGGTCCCTACAAGGGCATCTGTCAGCAGTTCTGTCCCTCCACTGGCTGACCTGTTACATGTGCGCTCGGCAGCTGAGGACATCCGTGTTGGTCCCGTGTTCATATGTGCCCGCACTGCTAAGAAAAATGGTGTTTTACTATATGCAAATGAGCCTCTAGGTGCAATGGGGGCGTTACCATTACACCTAGAGGCTCTGCTCTCTGCCCTTTGATTAACAGGCAGGCGTGATCTCATTGACACAGCCTGGCCGTGTCAATCACAGTGTAGAGAGCTGAGCCTCTATGTGCAACAGCAACGCCCCCATTGCTCCTAGGGGCTCATTTGCATACATTAAAACATAATTTTTCTTAGTAATGCGGGCACATATGAACACGGGACCAACACGGATGTCCTCAGCTGGCGGGAGCCCATGTGAGAGGTCAGCCAGTGTCAGAACTGCTGACAGATGCCCTTTAATGCAGAAACCTGAATGAAATTGGCGCTGGCGCTGTGAACATAAAACGACCACTGACCTGTAAGTGCTGCAGGCTCGGTGCCCCTCACACATGGTGATCAGCGGCTTGTAAACCGGCTGAACGAACGACTGCGTCACGGACACGAATCCAGTCTGACCGCCGGAAGAACAAATCCGCCTTCTGGAAACGTCAGATGAAAGTTATTGATCAGTGAAATCCCACAAGAAAATGATGATAAAAAACGGTATTATTATAAAGGTACAGGAGAGCGCTGATGTGGCCACTAGATGGCGCCATTTCTATCAGTTACACCTTAAAGGGGTTCTATCCCATGAGCAGCGACCACAGGATAGGAGATGAATGTCTGACCTCATGGACCCCCAGCGACAGAGAACCTGGCCCCTGACTGCGCACGAGGTGACGATGGAGGGGCGGAGAGAAATGCATCCAAGTAACGCAACATTTCACTGGACTACAACTCCCAGCAATTGGCCGCTGAGACTCCATTTCCAAGCATGGCCTGACAGCCTGGGGGTTGTAGTTGCTGTGTAACCTGCTGGGGCTCCTGGGGCCCGAGGATCGCGGGCTGTGACCTGCCGCCGAGTGCGTCTGATAACTGCAATTACCTGTAATCGGCGGGATGTGTAATTAGCGATAACGTGCAGACGATAAGAGGCGACTGTGTGCGGGGGAGGGGAGCAGACGACGAGCATTAGCGCGTATTCAGACGCAGCACTGCTGTGTTTTTCGATGCGCTTGCAGTTTTTACAGGACACATTTAATTTGCGCAGTTCGGCTGCGGTGTTTGAACACATCCCGATGCGGAGTCATGGCGCGGGCCTGACCCCCTCCGGCGGAGCCGCCACGTATGGTTCCCCTTAACCCCCTCTCCAATCGCATGTTTATAAAAACTGCGATTTCTCATAAAACCCCTTTTACAGCCCCCATCACTCCTGGATTACATTCTGCGCCAGGAACAATCCCCCCCATCGGAATGTGGACCCCCACTCTCTCAGCTCCGTATCTCCGAAAATCTGATATCCCCCTTTACCTTCTACAGCGATGGGGGGGTCCTCGCCGCAATCAGCACAGCTTTATAGGTGCCATAAAGACTATTAATTATAACGAGCGGCGATTAACCCCTTCTCATCCCTGCTGGTCATCCGAGGTGACAGACCTGTGCGTATTACGGGACGTAATGAAAACCACATGTCACCTCCGGACTGAGGGAAGGATTCCAGGTACCTGTCAGGCCACACCCACAGTGGGAGGGGCCACCGGACAGGTCCTGACAACCCAGGGAGCAGGTTGTGCCGCCATTAATTAACAGATCAGATATTAATTATTCTGCCGTCGTCCTTCATTATCTGATCCCCCCATAGCTTCTCCACACCTGAGAACTACAACTCCCAGCATGCCATGCAAGCGGCATCATGGTTTATGATCATTATGTTGTCAGACTGTGCACACTGGTTGTCACTTCCTCCCCCCCACACAGCAGGATCCGGTGGGCCTCTGGGTCCATGACAGAGGGGAGACCCCCATGAGAGTCAGAGGACGAGGGTCTTACCCGGAGCGGTGGAGGAGATCGGCGGCCGAGGCCTCCAGGATGAGCAGGCAGCCGGTGACCCAGCAGGCGACTACTCCCCACATTCTGGATTACTGGATGGTGCGTCCTCGGAGCTCCGCGGCCCCCGGCTCTGGAGGAAACCCCTGAAACACAAAGCACACGAGCGATCAGCGGCGCCAATTCACATTTACCTCCGAGACGAGCGCTAAACTATAGCAGATGAACACACGTGTAATACAGCGGGGGAGGAGGAGGAAGAAAAGGGGCGCACCGCCGTACATACATGATCAGGAAGAGCACCCAAAGAGCGGGCACAGCAGACCGTATCACACAGGAGAGGATTAGATACACAGCTCAGCAGGCAGTATCACACAGGACAGGATTAGATACACAGCTCGGCAGACAGTATCACACAGGATAGGATTAGATACACAGCTCGGCAGACAGTATCACACAGGATAGGATTAGATACACGGCTCAGCAGACAGTATCACACAGGATAGGATTAGATACATGGATCAGCAGACAGTATCACACAGGAGAGGATTAGATACACGGCTCAGCAGACAGTATCACACAGGAGAGGATTAGATACACAGCTCAGCAGACCGTATCACACAGGAGAGGATTAGATACACAGCTCAGCAGACAGTATCACACAGGATAGGATTAGATACACAGCTCAACAGACAGTATCACACAGGATAGGATTAGATACACAGCTCAGCAGACAGTATCACACAGGATAGGATTAGATACACGGCTCAGCAGACAATATCACACAGGATAGGATTAGATACGTAGCTCAGCAGACAGTATCACACAGGAGAGGATTAGATACACAGCTCAGCAGACAGTATCACACAGGATAGGATTAAATACGTAGCTCAGCAGACAGTATCACACAGGATAGGATTAGATACACAGCACAGCAGACCGTATCACACAGGAGAGGATTAGATACACAGCTCAGCAGTAAGTATCACACAGGATAGGATTAGATACACGGCTCAGCAGACAGTATCACACATAGTAGGATTAGATACACAGCTCAGCAGACAGTATCACACAGGATAGGATTAGATACACAGCTCAGCAGACAGTATCACACAGGAGAGGATTAGATACACAGCTCAGCAGACAGTATCACACAGGAGAGGATTAGATACACAGCTCAGCAGACAGTATCACACAGGATAGGATTAGATACACAGCTCAGCAGACAGTATCACACAGGATAGGATTAGATACACAGCACAGCAGACCGTATCACACAGGAGAGGATTAGATACACAGCTCAGCAGACAGTATCACACAGGATAGGATTAGATACACGGCTCAGCAGACAGTATCACACAGGATAGGATTAGATACACAGCTCAGCAGACAGTATCACACACGGCTTAGATACACAGCTCAGCAGACAGTATCACACAGGATAGGATTAGATACACAGCTCAGCAGACAGTATCACACAGGATAGGATTAGATACACAGCTCAGCAGACAGTATCACACAGGATAGGATTAGATACACAGCTCAGCAGTCAGTATCACACAGGATAGGATTAGATACACAGCTCAGCGGACAGTATCACACAGGATAGGATTAGATACACAGCGCAGCAGACAGTATCACACATTATAGGATTAGATACACAGCTCAGCAGGCAGTATCACACAGGATAGGATTAGATACACAGCTCAGCAGACAGTATCACACAGGATAAGATTAGATACACAGCTCAGCGGACGGTATCACACAGGAGAGGATTAGATACACAGCTCAGCAGACAGTATCACACAGGATAGGATTAGATACAGAGCTCAGCAGACAGTATCACACAGGACAGGCTTAGATACACAGCTCAGCAGACAGTATCACACAGGACAGGCTTAGATACACAGCTCAGCAGACAGTATCACACAGGATAGGATTAGATACACAGCTCAGCAGGCAGTATCACACAGGACAGGATTAGATACACAGCTCGGCAGACAGTATCACACAGGATAGGATTTGATACACAGCTCGGCAGACAGTATCACACAGGATAGGATTAGATACACAGCTCAGCAGACAGTATCACACAGGACAGGATTAGATACACAGCTCAGCAGACAGTATCACACAGGATAGGATTAGATACACAGCTCAGCAGGCAGTATCAAACAGGAGAGGATTAGATACACAGCTCAGCAGACAGTATCACACAGGATAGGATTAGATACAAAGCTCAGCAGACAGTATCACACAGGAGAGGATTAGATACACAGCTCAGCAGACAGTATCACACAGGAGAGGATTAGATACACAGCTCAGCAGACAGTATCACACAGGATAGGATTAGATACACAGCTCAGCAGACAGTATCACACAGGACAGGATTAGATACACAGCTCAGCAGACAGTATCACACAGGATAGGATTAGATACACAGCTCAGCAGACAGTATCACACTGAATAGGATTAGATACACAGCTCAGCAGACAGTATCACACAGGACAGGATTAGATACACAGCTCAGCAGACAGTATCACATAGGATTAGATACACAGCTCAGCAGAGAGTATCACACAGGATGGGATTAGATACACAGCTCAGCGGGCAGTATCACACAGGATAGGATTAGATACACAGCTCAGCAGACAGTATCACACAGGATAGGATTAGATACACAGCTCAGCAGACAGTATCACACAGGAGAGGATTAGATACACAGCTCAGCAGGCAGTATCACACAGGATAGGATTAGATACACAGCTCAGCAGACAGTATCACACAGGATAGGATTAGATACACAGCTCAGCAGACAGTATCACACAGGATAGGATTAGATACACAGCTCAGCAGACAGTATCACACAGGATAGGATTAGATACACAGCTCAGCGGACAGTATCACACAGGAGAGGATTAGATACACAGCTCAGCAGACAGTATCACACAGGATAGGATTAGATACAGAGCTCAGCAGACAGTATCACACAGGATAGGCTTAGATACACAGCTCAGCAGACAGTATCACACAGGACAGGCTTAGATACACAGCTCGGCAGACAGTATCACACAGGACAGGCTTAGATACACAGCTCGGCAGACAGTATCACACAGGACAGGCTTAGATACACAGCTCAGCAGACAGTATCACACAGGACAGGCTTAGATACACAGCTCGGCAGACAGTATCACACAGGATAGGCTTAGATACACAGCTCAGCAGACTGTATCACACAGGATAGGATTAGATACACAGCTCAGCAGACAGTATCACACAGGATAGGATTAGATACACAGCTCAGCAGACAGTATCACACAGGATAGGATTAGATACACAGCTCAGCAAACAGTATCACACAGGATAGAATTAGATACACAGCTCAGCAGGCAGTATCACAGAGGATAGAATTAGATACACAGTTCAGCAGACAGTATCACACAGGATAGGATTAGATACACAGCTCAGCAGACAGTATCACACAGGATAGGATTAGATACAGAGCTCAGCAGACAGTATCACACAGGATAGGATTAGATACACAGCTCAGCAGGCAGTATCACACAGGATAGGATTAGATACACAGCTCAGCAGACAGTATCACACAGGATAGGATTAGATACACAGCTCAGTAGACATTATCACACAGGATAGGATGAGATACACAGCTCAGCAGACAGTATCACACAGGATAGGATTAGATACACCGCTCAGCAGATAGTACCACACAAGATAGGATTAGATACACAGCTCAGGAGACAGTATCACACAGGATAGGATTAGATACACAGCTCAGCAGACAGTATCACACAGGATAGGATTAGATACACAGCTCAGCAAACAGTATCACACAGGATAGAATTAGATACACAGCTCAGCAGACAGTATCACACAGGATAGGATTAGATACACAGCTCAGCAGACAGTATCACACAGGACAGGCTTAGATACACAGCTCGGCAGACAGTATCACACAGGATAGGCTTAGATACACAGCTCGGCAGTGCACGGTCTCTGGTGACTATGAGTAAATGTCTCTCACGGTCTTAGCTGGCGGATGACAGATGAGTAGTTAATGGCCTGTGATCGGCAGCACTCCCATCATTGTCACATGGCAGCTGTCTGGGGTCAGGCCTGAGAATGCACTTATAATGTACAGTCCTCTATAATAAAGGGTGGCAGGCGAGGAGTCTGCCGCAACACGTGAGCCAGAGACCATGAGCCGGGCCCCTAATAACAGGGGCCCCACACTGTGCCGTCAATGGAGGGTCGATCAGCATCGGGAGCAGTGGTAAAAGATTAATTACAGATTATTGATTACCCTCCAGAGACGCAGTACCACCAGACAGCCAGCAGGCGGCACTGCTCCGGCACTATCAGTTCTGCTGGGGGCAGCACATTCCTGGCACTATCCCCGATCCCCCCCATACACTGATACAATGTATCCAATTATCACATGACAATTGTAATTATGTCTCAACACTATCAGCTGATACAGACTTACAAACAGGAATTTTAAAGGGCCGGTACCCAATCCAGCAGGTTCTGTGAGAACTTCCCCCCCAGGTTCTGCTTTCCATTAGACTGACAGCTGCAATATTGTTGGATGTAATTAACCTTTTCATTCCCAAGGGGAGCGGGCCAAGTAAAAGTCAGCAATCCCAGGGCCGCCCCTCTCCTTGATCTGGACAATGGACCCATACACTGGGGGCGTGCAATGTGACACAGAACATAAGCCGCCATCTGGAGCCCCTCACTATTAATATAAGACCCTGTGAGTGATGTACTGGAGAAGGGGGGGTACAGCACTGGGAGAACTGGAAGCCAGGACAAAGTGCGTAGAAGTTATGACACAGAATATGGGGGCACAGCAATCATGGGGTTAACAATCAGGGGGTGACCCCTGAGGGACCATAGGTCCCAGCATTACCGCCTGCCCAGTGGATCCACTCTTGGACTACACATCCCAACATGCACTGGACCCAGTTCAGACTGCAGCTACAAGTGCAATGACAGCGGGCTTAACTCCTGCACTGCCAGGATACAAGGAAGAGTGGAGGCTGTACTCACTGTTACTCCCAGGTGCAGGACGGGGCTTAGATACAGGAGATACGCTTAGATACACTCGTCCCTGGAGATGGTAATTGCCGCTGGGTTGTTGGTTTAATCCATGGAGTGAACTATACATTGATCTGTAGTGGAAAGTGACAGGGAGTTCTTGGGGCCCCCTCCCCCACGTGCCAGAGGGAATGCCCCCCTCCTCCTCCCATTGGATGGGGCCCAGCACTTACATGACATCACACAGATGATCACCTGGGCCCCTCCCCTCGTGCTGCAGCCTGGACCCCTCGCCAGAGGCAGCAGATGATGGGGCTCCGCAACCTGCAGGTGTCCTCAGCGAGGGGGCAGAGCAATGTGCTGCAGATCTCTAGAGGGGTCAGAGGTGTAATAATCTGCAGGACATATCACTATGTATTTGTCAGGAGGTAGAAAGAACAGAGTGATGATCTGCAGATCTCTAGAGGGGTCAGAGGTGTAATAATCTGCAGGATATATCACTATGTATTTGTCAGGAGGTAGAGAGGACGGAGCGATGTTCTGCATATCTAGAGAGGTCAATGGTGTAATAATCTGCAGGATATATCACTATGTATCTGTCAGGAGGTAGTGAGGACAGAGCGATGTTCTGCAGATCTCTAGAGGGGTCAGAGGTGTAATAATCTGCAGGACATATTACTATGTATTTGTCAGGTGGTAGAGAGGACAGAGCAATGTGCTGCAGATCTCTAGAGAGGTCAGAGGTGTAATAATCTGCAGGATATATCACTATGTATCTGTCAGGAGGTAGTGAGGACAGAGCGATGTTCTGCAGATCTCTAGAGGGGTCAGAGGTGTAATAATCTGCAGGACATATCACTATGTATTTGTCAGGTGGTAGAGAGGACAGAGCAATGTGCTGCAGATCTCTAGAGGGGTCAGAGGTGTAATAATCTGCAGGATATATCACTATGTATTTGTCAGGAGGTAGAGAGGACAGAGCGATGTTCTGCAGATCTCAGGAGAGGTTAGAGGTGTAATAATCTGCAGGATATATCACTGTGTATGTGTCAGGAGGTAGAGAGGACAGAGTGATGTTCTGCAGATCTCTAGAGAGGTCAGTGGTGTAATAATCTGCAGGATATATCACTATGTATCTGTCAGGAGGCAGAGAGGACAGAGCGATGTTCTGCAGATCTCTAGAGAGGTCAGTGGTGTAATAATCTGCAGGATATATCACTATGTATGTGTCAGGAGGTAGAGAGCACAGAGCGATGTTCTGCAGATCTCAGGAGAGGTTAGAGGTGTAATAATCTGCAGGATATATCACTATGTATCTGTCAGGAGGTAGAGAGGACAGAGCGATGTTCTGCAGATCTCTGTAGAGGTCAGTGGTGTAATAATCTGCAGGATATATCACTATGTATCTGTCAGGAGGTAGAGAGGACGGAGCGATGTTCTGCATATCTCTGTAGAGGTCAGAGGTGTAATAATCTGCAGGATATATCACTATGTATTTGTCAGGAGGTAGAGAGGACAGAGTGATGTTCTGCAGATCTCTAGAGAGGTCAGTGGTGTAATAATCTGCAGGATATATCACTATGTATCTGTCAGGAGGTAGAGAGGACGGAGCGATGTTCTGCATATCTCTGTAGAGGTCAGAGGTGTAATAATCTGCAGGATATATCACTATGTATCTGTCAGGAGGTAGAGAGGACAGAGCGATGTTCTGCAGATCTCTGTAGAGGTCAGAGGTGTAATAATCTGCAGGATATATCACTATGTATGTGTCAGGAGGTAGAGAGGACAGAGCGATGTTCTGCAGATCTCAGGAGAGGTTAGAGGTGTAATAATCTGCAGGATCTATCACTATGTATCTGTCAGGAGGTAGAGAGCACAGAGCGATGTTCTGCAGATCTCAGGAGAGGTTAGAGGTGTATATATCACTATGGGAGAGGAGCCGACCCCGACAGGCCCAGCGCTCACCGCTCCTAGCCGCCATTCTTGCACAGTGAGAACAGGGGCAGAAACGGCGCCGCTTATCACAGTCCCCTCTGCACTCACCGCGTCTTCTCCCGGGAATCCTCTGCTCGTGGCGCCGGCTCCTCCTCATGTGACTGCAGGGAGGAAAAGAGAAGACGTTCAGCCTGGGAAAACTGCGCCTCCGGCTAAATCCTATATTTAATGGAGTATTTATAGAGGACAAGCAGAGCGGCGCAGCCCGAGTGCGGAGGGCGGGCTACTGGGGGGTCAATGCAGTGTATAGAATAATATGAATGACCAGAACCAGCGCCGCTCAGTCATTTAACATTCACTACAAACAGTTAGGAGGCGGCTGCACGGACGGCACCGGAGCGCCAGCATCACCGGGAACTTCATGGCGGGGGGGGGGGGGGGGGGGGGGGGTTGCCCCTTTTGGTCTCTTATTTCATCCATGTTTGCAGTAAAACATGCGTGTTACTTAACCCTATAAACCCTGCAGAGCACTTCATGTCCGAGCGGAGGAAGAGCGCGGCTGCAGCCTCGGGGGGCTCTGCCCGTATAAGGCGACTTTCACACCTGCGTTAGGTGCGGATCCGTCTGGTATCTGCACAGACGGATCCGCACCTATAATGCAAACGCTTGATCCGTTCAGAACGCATCCGTCTGCATTACCATGAGCAAAAAAAAAATGTATTTTTTTTTTTGTGTTCATGATAATACAAACGGATCCGTTTTGACTTCCACTGAAAGCCAATGGGAGGCGGATCCGTTTTTAATTGTGTCAGTGACAACGGATCCGTCCCCATTGACTACATTGTAAGTCAGGACGGATCCATTTGGCTCTGCATCGTCAGGCGGACATCAAAAACGCTGCAAGCGGCCTCCAGAGCGGAATGAGGCTGAACGGAGGCAAACTGAAGCTAAACTGATCCGTTTTGGGCCGCTTGTGAGAGCCCTGAAACGGATCTCACAAGCGGACCCAGAAACGCCAGTTAGAGCCGAGGCGGCCCGCCTGGGACACGGAGGGAACCACAAACGTTCAAGATTTGCACTTAACAAGAAGATAATAACCGAGCAGCGAGACGGGTCTACCACGGACATCTAAGCCGTGAAATATCAAACAACCAATCAGAAGGGAGTGATCATTGTGTGCATGGATGAAAGCTGGATCCTGATTGGCTGCCATTACAACAATTATAATTTATACTCTACAAAAACATCAGTAAAATCCCTTTCTAATAGCTGCATAACATAATCCCGCCATGGAGAATCCCTGCATGTGGGGTGCACAGCACTGGACGGGGCACAGGGCGCACAGCACTGGACGGGGCACAGGGCGCACAGCACTGGACGGGGTGCAGGGTGTACAGCACTGGACGGGGTGCAGGGCGCACAGCACTGGACGGGGTGCAGGGCGCACAGCACTGGACGGGGTGCAGGGTGTACAGCACCGTATAGGGAACAGGGCACGGGCGCACAGCACTAGACGGGGCACGGAAGCAGAGCACTGGACGGGGCGCAGGGTGTACAGCACTGGACAGGGCACACAGCACTAGACGGGGCACGGAAGCAGAGCACTGGACGGGGCACGGAAGCAGAGCACTGGACGGGGCGCAAGGCGCACAGCACTGGACAGGGCGCAGGGTGTACAGCAACAAATAGGGGACAGGGCACGGGGTGCACAGCACTAGACGGGGCACGGAAGCAGAGCACTGGACGGGGCGCACAGCACTGGACAGGGCGCAGGGTGTACAGCAACGGATAGGGGACAGGGCACACAGCACTGGACGGGGGCCAGGGTGTACAGCACTGGACAGGGCACACAGCACTAGACGGGGCACGGAAGCAGAGCACTGGACGGGGCACGGAAGCAGAGCACTGGACAGGGCGCAAGGCGCACAGCACTGGACAGGGCGCAGGGTGTACAGCAACAAATAGGGGACAGGGCACGGGGTGCACAGCACTAGACGGGGCACGGAAGCAGAGCACTGGACGGGGCGCACAGCACTGGACAGGGCGCAGGGTGTACAGCAACAAATAGGGGACAGGGCACGGGGTGCACAGCACTAGACGGGGCACGGAAGCAGAGCACTGGACGGGGCGCACAGCACTGGACAGGGCGCAGGGTGTACAGCAACAAATAGGGGACAGGGCACGGGGTGCACAGCACTAGACGGGGCACGGAAGCAGAGCACTGGACGGGGCGCAGGGCGCACAGCACTGGACAGGGCGCAGGGTGTACAGCAACGGATAGGGGACAGGGCACACAGCACTGGACGGGGGCCAGGGTGTACAGCACCAACTGGAGCGCAGGGCATACAGCACTGGACAGTGCACGGGGCGCAGAGCGTACAGCATTGGATGGTGTACAGCACTGGATGGTGCATGGTGCGCACAGCACTGGACAGGGGGGGGGGCAGGGTGTACAGCAGTGCATAGGGCACACAGCACTGGATGGGGGGCAGGGTGTACAGCACTGAACAGTGCACAGGGCTTACAGCACTGGACAGGGCATGGGGCGCAGAGTGTACAGCACTGGATGGTGCATGGTGCGCACAGCACTGGACGGGGGGGGGGGGGGCAGGGTGTACAGCAGTGCATAGGGCACACAGCACTGGATGGGGGGCAGGGTGTACAGCACTAGACGGGGCAAAGGGGTGCACAGCACTGGATGGGGGGCAGTGTGTACAGCACTGGATGGGGGGCAGTGTGTACAGCACTGGATGGTGCACGGAGCGCACAGCACGCAGGCGCAGCGTATACAGCACTTGACAGGGTGCAGAGCACCAGACGGAGGACACACTATACACAAATGTCATTTGGCCAAAAATAAGAAACACAAAAAAATGTTCAGAAGAGAATAAGACCTGGAGATAAAGCCGCCATGCGATCCCTGCAGAGACATTTCATTAAATCTTTTGCTTGTCAGAAAGGGAATCAGTGGTGTCAGCTGAAGGCTCTGGTGTAAATGCTGCACTAAAGGCTCCTCAGGCAGCAGGCGGCAGTGATGGACCTTACCTGCAGGGAGAGGAGGGCGACGGCCCCCATGGCACTCCGGGCTCCTTAGATCTGCTCATCTTGGAAGGAGAAGAGGCTTCTTCAGAGGACCTTGAGGTCTCCTTGTGTCCCACCCTGGAACTGCTTTAAAGCCTCAGTCACTTTACTTTAAATGTCCGAAAGGGACCGTTTTCGGCCCCCCTTCCTGTATAAATCAGGATTGGGCTGGACACTTCAGGAGAGGAAATCCTGTGTGTGTTTGGGGCTGATAAAGCTTTTCTGGTAGAACAAACACTTTGGCGGCCGCGGTCCTGATGAGATTGTCCTCAGCGCCGGACCATAATGGGGACCTGTTTGTTTAGAGAATGGGACTTCAAGGAAGTGTCGGCCCTACAGGCCCGGGGGCCACCGCACGGCATGTCACATAGATGAGAGGTGTCAGAATGGATATCCTCTACAGGATACCAGATGGGCCCTGACAGGCAGCGGCCCGTGGTCTCTATGGGCTTCTGCTGGGACCCTCTAACTCCCCCCTAGGTTCTCCCCTCAAAAGCATAAACCTTTTTTTTATCATGTGCCTTTTGTGTAATTAAAACTTTACTTTTATTAATATGCCTTTAAAATCCTGTATTGTTACCCACAACTTGTACTGGACGGATTAACACTGTCAGTGGTGCGGGCAGCTGGCGTGCGTCACCGCTGTAGATTATACTCTGCGCAGTTATATACCTACTGCTTATGGTTCCTGTACTTTATCTCCTTGTATATGGGGCACATTTACCCTCGAGGTCCCCGGAGCGAAAACTGTATATGGGGCACATTTACCCTGAGGTCCCCGGAGCGCACACTGTATATAGGGTACATTTACCCTGAGGTCCCCAGAGCGCACACTGTATATAGGGTACATTTACCCTGAGACCCCCAGAGCGAAAACTGTATATGGGGTACATTTACCCTGAGGTCCCCAGAGCGCACACTGTATATGGGGCACATTTACCCTGAGACCCCCAGAGCGCACACTGTATATGGGGCACATTTACCCTGAGGTCCCCAGAGCGCACGCTGTATATGGGGCACATTTACCCTGAGGTCCCCGGAGCGCACACTGTATATAGGGTACATTTACCCTGAGACCCCCAGAGCGCACACTGTATATGGGGCACATTTACCCTGAGACCCCGGATCGCACACTGTATATGGGGTACATTTACCCTGAGACCCCCAGAGTGCACACTGTATATGGGGCACATTTACCCTGAGGTCCCCGGAGCGCACACTGTATATAGGGTACATTTACCCTGAGGTCCCCAGAGCGCACACTGTATATGGGGCACATTTACCCTGAGGTCCCCGGAGCGAAAACTGTATATAGGGTACATTTACCCTGAGACCCCCAGAGCGCACACTGTATATGGGGTACATTTACCCTCAGACCCCCAGAGCGCACACTGTATATGGGGTACATTTACCCTGAGGTCCCCAGAGTGCACACTGTATATGGGGCACATTTACCCTGAGACCCCCAGAGCGCACACTGTATATGGGGCACATTTACCCTGAGACCCCCAGAGCGCACACTGTATATGGGGCACATTTACCCTGAGACCCCCAGAGCGCACACTGTATATGGGGCACATTTACCCTGAGACCCCCAGAGCGCACACTGTATATGGGGCACATTTACCCTGAGACCCCCAGAGCGCACACTGTATATGGGGCACATTTACCCTGAGACCCCCAGAGCGCACACTGTATATGGGGCACATTTACCCTGAGACCCCCTGAGCACACACTACATATGGGGTACATTTACCCTGAGGCCCCCGGAGCGCACACTGTATATGGGGCACATTTACCCTGAGACCCCCAGAGCGCACACTGTATATGGGGCACATTTACCCTGAGATCCCCAGAGCGCACACTGTATATGGGGCACATTTACCCTGAGACCCCCAGAGCGCACACTGTATATGGGGCACATTTACCCTGAGACCCCCAGAGCGCACACTGTATATGGGGCACATTTACCCTGAGACCCCCAGAGTGCACACTGTATATGGGACACATTTACCCTGAGACCCCCTGAGCAGACACTACATATGGGGTACATTTATCCTGAGGCCCCCGGATCGCACACTTCATATGGGGCACATTTACCCTGAGGCCCCTGGAGCGCACACTGTATATGGGGCACATTTACCCTCGACACCTCTGGAGCGCACACTGTATATGGGGCACATTTTACCCTCGAGACCCTGGAGCGCACACTGTATATGGGGCACATTTACCCTCGACACCTCTGGAGCGCACACTGTATATGGGGCACATTTTACCCTCGAGACCCTGGAGCGCACACTGTATATGGGGCACATTTACCCTCGACACCTCTGGAGCGCACACTGTATATGGGGCACATTTACCCTCGACACCTCTGGAGCGCACACTGTATATGGGGCACATTTACCCTCGACACCTCTGGAGCGCACACTGTATATGGGGCACATTTACACTCGACACCTCTGGAGCGCACACTGTATATGGGGCACATTTACCCTCGACACCTCTGGAGCGCACACTGTATATGGGGCACATTTACCCTCGACACCTCTGGAGCACACACTGTATATGGGGCACATTTACACTCGACACCTCTGGAGCGCACACTGTATATGGGGCACATTTACCCTCGACACCTCTGGAGCGCACACTGTATATGGGGCACATTTACCCTCGACACCTCTGGAGCGCACACTGTATATGGGGCACATTTACCCTCGACACCTCTGGAGCACACACTGTATATGGGGCACATTTACACTCGACACCTCTGGAGCGCACACTGTATATGGGGCACATTTACCCTCGACACCTCTGGAGCGCACACTGTATATGGGGCACATTTACCCTCGACACCTCTGGAGCACACACTGTATATGGGGCACATTTACACTCGACACCTCTGGAGCGCACACTGTATATGGGGCACATTTACCCTGAGGCCGCTGGGGCGCAAACTGTATATGTAGCGCATGATGGCCTCCGATATTTTCCTGACAGGATTATATTGGCAAAAGTCTCAGCTTTTAATATCTGCATTTATGACTAGCCAGTATAGTCAGTGGCATATCTGTTTGGTGCATTTTTTTCTGTGATTTATATGATTATATTTTCATCCGCACAATGCTCCGTTGTGTAGGATGCCTTTGTGGTGCATGTGGACCGCGCCGACATCCTCCATTGTATGCATTTTTTTGCTGGGGATGGTCGTTTGCTGCGGTCCACATGCGGTGGGACTGCTCCCCCAAGGAGAAACAAGCTACAGTGTTTGGGGTTTGAGCAGTTCCCCCATATTTGCCACTATATTTCTGTGATATTTTTTTTTTTATGTGGCACATTTACCCTGAACCCCCTGGAGCGCAAACTGTATATGGGGCACATTTACCCTGAAGCCCCTGGAGCGCAAACTGTATATGGGGCACATTTACCCTGAGACCCCCAGAGCGCACACTGTATATGGGGCACATTTACCCTGAGATCCCCAGAGCGCACACTGTATATGGGGCACATTTACCCTGAGACCCCAAGAGCGCACACTGTATATGGGGCACATTTACCCTGAGACCCCCAGAGCGCACACTGTATATGGGGCACATTTACCCTGAGATCCCCAGAGCGCACACTGTATATGGGGCACATTTACCCTGAGACCCCCAGAGCGCACACTGTATATGGGGCACATTTACCCTGAGACCCCCTGAGCACACACTGTATATGGGGCACATTTACCCTGAGGCCGCTGGGGCGCACACTGTATATGGGGCACATTTACTCTGAGACCCCGGAGCGCACACTGTATATGGGGCACATTTACTCTGAGACCCCGGAGCGCACACTGTATATGGGGCACATTTACCCTGAGGCCGCTGGGGCGCACACTGTATATGGGGCACATTTACTCTGAGACCCCGGAGCGCACACTGTATATGGGGCACATTTACCCTGAGGCCCTCGAAGCGAACACTGTATATTGGGCACATTTACTCTGAGACCCCGGAGCGCACACTGTATATGGGACACATTTACCCTGAGACCCCGGAGCGCACACTGTATATGGGACACATTTACCCTCGAGACCCTGGAGCGCACACTGTATATGGGACACATTTACCCTCGAGACCCCGGAGCGCACACTGTATATGGGACACATTTACCCTCGAGACCCCGGAGCGCACACTGTATATGGGACACATTTACCCTCGAGACCCCGGATCGCACACTGTATATGGGGCACATTTACCCTCGAGACCCCGGAGCGCACACTGTATATGGGGCACAATTACCCTCGAGACCCCGGAGCACACACTGTTTATGGGGTACATTCACCCTCGAGACCCCGGAGCGCACACTGTATATGGGGCACATTTACTCTGAGACCCCGGAGCGCACACTGTATATGGGGCACAATTACCCTCGAGACCCTGGAGCGCACACTGTATATGGGGCACATTTACCCTGAGACCCCGGAGCGCACACTGTATATGGGACACATTTACCCTCGAGACCCCGGATCGCACACTGTATATGGGGCACAATTACCCTCGAGACCCCGGAGCGCACACTGTATATGGGACACAATTACCCTCGAGACCCCGGAGCGCACACTGTATATGGGACACAATTACCCTCGAGACCCCGGAGCGCACACTGTATATGGGGCACATTTACCCTCGAGACCCCGGAGCGCACACTGTATATGGGACACATTTACCCTCGAGACCCCGGAGCGCACACTGTATATGGGACACAATTACCCTCGAGACCCCGGAGCGCACACTGTATATGGGACACATTTACCCTCGAGACCCCGGATCGCACACTGTATATGGGGCACAATTACCCTCGAGACCCCGGAGCGCACACTGTATATGGGGCACATTTACCCTGAGACCCCAAGAGCGCACACTGTATATGGGGCACATTTACCCTGAGACCCCCAGAGCGCACACTGTATATGGGGCACATTTACCCTGAGATCCCCAGAGCGCACACTGTATATGGGGCACATTTACCCTGAGACCCCCAGAGCGCACACTGTATATGGGGCACATTTACCCTGAGACCCCCTGAGCACACACTGTATATGGGGCACATTTACCCTGAGGCCGCTGGGGCGCACACTGTATATGGGTCACATTTACTCTGAGACCCCGGAGCGCACACTGTATATGGGGCACATTTACCCTGAGACCCCAAGAGCGCACACTGTATATGGGGCACATTTACTCTGAGACCCCGGAGCGCACACTGTATATGGGGCACATTTACCCTGAGGCCGCTGGGGCGCACACTGTATATGGGGCACATTTACTCTGAGACCCCGGAGCGCACACTGTATATGGGGCACATTTACTCTGAGACCCCGGAGCGCACACTGTATATGGGGCACATTTACCCTGAGGCCCTCGAAGCGAACACTGTATATTGGGCACATTTACTCTGAGACCCCGGAGCGCACACTGTATATGGGACACATTTACCCTGAGACCCCGGAGCGCACACTGTATATGGGACACATTTACCCTCGAGACCCTGGAGCGCACACTGTATATGGGACACATTTACCCTCGAGACCCCGGAGCGCACACTGTATATGGGACACATTTACCCTCGAGACCCCGGAGCGCACACTGTATATGGGACACATTTACCCTCGAGACCCCGGATCGCACACTGTATATGGGGCACATTTACCCTCGAGACCCCGGAGCGCACACTGTATATGGGGCACAATTACCCTCGAGACCCCGGAGCACACACTGTTTATGGGGTACATTCACCCTCGAGACCCCGGAGCGCACACTGTATATGGGGCACATTTACTCTGAGACCCCGGAGCGCACACTGTATATGGGGCACAATTACCCTCGAGACCCTGGAGCGCACACTGTATATGGGGCACATTTACCCTGAGACCCCGGAGCGCACACTGTATATGGGACACATTTACCCTCGAGACCCCGGATCGCACACTGTATATGGGGCACAATTACCCTCGAGACCCCGGAGCGCACACTGTATATGGGACACAATTACCCTCGAGACCCCGGAGCGCACACTGTATATGGGACACAATTACCCTCGAGACCCCGGAGCGCACACTGTATATGGGGCACATTTACCCTCGAGACCCCGGAGCGCACACTGTATATGGGACACATTTACCCTCGAGACCCCGGAGCGCACACTGTATATGGGACACAATTACCCTCGAGACCCCGGAGCGCACACTGTATATGGGACACATTTACCCTCGAGACCCCGGATCGCACACTGTATATGGGGCACAATTACCCTCGAGACCCCGGAGCGCACACTGTATATGGGACACAATTACCCTCGAGACCCCGGAGCGCACACTGTATATGGGGCACATTTACCCTCGAGACCCCGGAGCGCACACTGTATACGGGGCACAATTGTCCTTGAGGCTCCCGATGCTCTACGGACGGAGTAATCCCTTCTCTTGTAGTACACACATTCCACACCTGCTTATTAGTTCCACCTCGCTCGCTCCTTCTTGATCCCGGGGACGTCTAATGATTGGCGCACGGTCATTGTATAACTAAATGCCGCTGTTCCCAGGATAACATTCCTGGCAATAACTGCTTTGGAATTCCTGGAATTTTCAGAGATGAATTTAATTAGGCAGAACAGGACCGGGACATGCGACAGACGGGATCCTGACAACAGATTCCCTTAAACCGCTGGGTGACAACCAACATGGCCGCTCTGCTGATGTCAGCTTTCTTACAATGGGTGCGTGCACCTAATGCAGAGTGACCGCCCCTCAGATGGCAGCCATATTGATCGTCACTCAGCTTTTCCAAGATCAGATATAGGTAAACTTCTTCTACCATGATAAACAGAAGAAAGGAGGTCAGTGTGAACAGGGACTGATGAGGGGAGTTAAGAGTCCAGGGGGCGGAGCTATCTGTGGGCACGAGGCTGTCAGTCATTCAGCAGGACCCGGGCTTGCAGGGATTTCCATCCGATCGGACCCGGGGGGCGCTGTGACCAATCACAACTGCGGGTAGGTACACGTCTATGGAGGTAGACAGAACACGCAACACGGAGACAATAGGGGGTGTAGTACTGTGCGGAGCCCACAGACTGTATCTACCATGATAGGATTAGATACACAGCTCAGCAGACAGTATCACATAGGATAGGATTAGATACACAGCTCAGCAGACAGTATCACACAGGATAGGATTAGATACACAGCTCAGCAGACAGTATCACACAGGACAGGATTAGATACACAGCTCAGCAGACAGTATCACACAGGATAGGATTAGATACACAGCTCAGCAGACAGTATCACACAGGATAGGATTAGATACACAGCTCAGCAGACAGTACCACACAGGATAGGATTAGATACACAGCTCAGCAGATAGTATCACACAGTATAAGATTAGATACACAGCTCAGCAGACAGTATCACACAGGATAGGATTAGATACACAGCTCAGCAGACAGTATCACACAGGACAGGATTAGATACACAGCTCAGCAGACAGTATCACACAGGATAGGATTAGATACACAGCTCAGCAGACAGTATCACACAGGATAGGATTAGATACACAGCTCAGCAGACAGTATCACACAGGAGAGGATTAGATACACAGCTCAGCAGACAGTATCACACAGGATAGGATTAGATACACAGCTCAGCAGACAGTATCACACATGAAAGGATTAGATACACAGCTCAGCAGACAGTATCACACAGGATAGGATTAGATACACAGCTCAGCAGACAGTATCACACAGGATAGGATTAGATACACAGCTCAGCAGACAGTATCACACAGGATAGGATTAGATACACAGCTCAGCAGACAGTATAAGTAGACAGTATCACACAGGATAGGATTAGATACACCGCTCAGCAGACAGTATCGCACAGTATAGGATTAGATACACAGCTCAGCAGACAGTATCACACAGGATAGGATTAGATACACAGCTCAGCAGACAGTATCACACAGGATAGGATTAGATACACAGCTCAGCAGGCAGTATCACACAGGATAGGATTAGATACACAGCTCAGCAGACAGTATCACACAGGATAGGATTAGATACACAGCTCAGCAGACAGTATCACACAGGATAGGATTAGATACACAGCTCAGCAGGCAGTATCACACAGGACAGGATTAGATACACAGCTCAGCAGGCAGTATCACACAGGAGAGGATTAGATACACAGCTCAGCAGACAGTATCACACAGGAGAGGATTAGATACACAGCTCAGCAGACAGTATCACACAGGATAGGATTAGATACACAGCTCAGCAGACAGTATCACACAGGAGAGGATTAGATACATAGCTCAGCAGACAGTATCACACAGGATAGGATTAGATACACAGCTCAGCAGACAGTATCACACAGGATAGGATTAGATACACAGCTCAGCAGACAGTATCACACATGATGGGATTAGATACACAGTTCAGCAGACAGTATCACACAGGATAGGATTAGATACACAGATAGCAGACAGTATCACACAGGATAGGATTAGATACACAGTTCAGCAGACAGTATCACACAGGATAGGATTAGATACACAGCTCAGCAGACAGTATCACACAGGATAGGATTAGATACACAGCTCAGCAGACAGTATCACACATGATGGGATTAGATACACAGCTCAGCAGACAGTATCACACAGGATAGGATTAGATACACAGCTCAGCAGACAGTATCACACAGGATAGAATTAGATACACAGCTCAGCAGACAGTATCACACATGATGGGATTAGATACACAGCTCAGCAGACAGTATCACATATGATCGGATTAGATACACAGCTCAGCAGGCAGTATCACACATGATAAGATTAGATACACAGCTCAGCAGGCAGTATCACACAGGATAGGATTAGATACACAGCTCAGCAGGCAGTATCACACATTAGGCTTAGATACAGTGAGCTTTTCTAGCATCCTCCCGCTGTGTATCTAGGCAGGACTCTGGGAAAGCTGGGTGGCCGTCCTGTTGGAGAGCCCTGAGCAGCATTTGCTATAAACGAGCACCCAGCTTTCCTAGAGACAGATAGCAGCACAGCGGGGGAGGATGGGGACATGATTTCCAGGGATTCAGTGATTTCGGGGGATTGATGGGGCCGCCCCTCCCCCACTGGCTCCCTCCGAGAATCCACTCCACATTCCTGACTCCAGGAAAAGGAAGTTCAGGAAAAGCCTTTGTTCAGTAAAAACTCGGACCCAAAATAGCCCCCCCCTCCCCCGTGTCCCCCGATAAACTCCGCAGGTCTGATCATCAATCCCCATCATAAACATTCAGGAGTCTTCGAGGAACCGACGCTGCACATTCAGGATAACCCTGCAGAAGGTCGCACTCTGCAGAGCCTCCAGCAGCTCACTAGGGTCACAAATCTGGACTTCCTCTCGGGCAGGAAACAGGAAGTGAGTGCAGCAGAGCGATGCCGGCCCGCGCTTCCCAGAACAATGAAAACCTCTTTCTGGCAGGAAAACGGACGTGCGTCAAACGGAAACGCACATTTTTGGAAGAGATGAGACAATGAGCTTTTACCAAGAATTCCTTAAAGAATACAAATTCCTAATGGATGGTGAATGGGGCGGCGGCCATGGTGCGAGAATACAGAGCGCGGCTCCAGGAGTCACGTGACGGGACCCGGCACAATGATGACTGATGGACTCACCCCCCCAATAATGGAGGCCGGGGTGGAGTGTGCGCCAAGCAATGAAAGGGTGACGAGAGGGCGTCCAGTCTGGGGGTCCCTCTGTGGTCAGTGGTCGCTGCGCTGTAACCCTTCCTGCCCCTCTGTCCACTGGGCTCAGCCTCTGGATGTGAACGATGGGGGTCATTTACCTGCAGCGCTACCTCAGTATTTGGTGTAGAAAAAGTCACACAAACCTGTTTTACTACCTTTACTAGATTTTGTCGCACAGGTGTTTGTGCAGTGCTCGCCCCCTGGGAAAGACGCCGATCAATACAGTCAGGTCCATAAATATTGGGACATGGACACAACTCTGACATTTTTGCCTCTATTCACCACCACAATGGATGTGAGATGAATCGGACAAGATGTGCTTTACCTGCAGACTGTCAGCTGTAATTAGAGGGGATTTACATCCAAATCAGGTGAACGGTGCAGGAATTACAGCAGTTACATCTGTGCCTCCCACTTGTTAAGGAACCAGAAGTAATGGGACATAATAATCATCATAAATCAAACTCTCACTTTTTAATACTTGGTTACAAATCCTTTGCAGTCAATTACAGCCTGAAGTCTGGAACGCATAGACATCCCCAGACGCTGGTCTCATCCCTGGTGACGCTCTGCCCGGCCTCTACTGCAACGGTCTTCAGCTCCTGCTTGTTCTTGGGGCATTTTCCCTTCAGTTTTGTCTTCAGCAAGTGAAATGCTCAATCGGATTCAGGTCCGGTGATTGACTCGGCCATTGCAGAACATTCCACTTCTTTCCCTTATAAAACTCTTTGGTTGCTTTTGCAGTATGCTTTGGGTCATTGTCCATCTGCCCTGTGAAGCGCCGCCCAATGAGTTCTGAAGCATTTGGCTGAATATCAGCAGATAATATTGCCCGAAACCCTTCAGAAGTCATCCTGCTGCTTTTGTCAGCAGTCACATCATCAATAAATACAAGAGAAGCAGTTCCATTGGCAGCCATACATGCCCACGCCATGACACTACCACCACCATGCTTCACTGATGAGGTGGTATGCTTAGGATCATGAGCAGCTCCTTTCCTTCTCCATACTCTTCTCTTCCCATTGCTCTGGTACAAGTTGATCTTGGTCTTATCTGTCCATAGGATGTTGTTCCAGAACTGTGAAGGCTTTTTTAGATGCCGTTTGGCAAACTCTAATCTGGCCTTCGTGTTTTTGAGGCTCACCAATGGTTTCCATCTTGTGGTGAACCCTCTGTATTCACTCTGGTGAAGTCTTCTCTTGACTTTGACACACATACACCTACCTCCTGGAGAGTGTTCTTGATCCGGCCAACTGTTGTGAAGGGCGTTTTCTTCACCAGGGAAAGAATTCTTCGCTCATCCACCACAGTTGTTTTCCGTGGTCTTCCGGGTCTTTTGGTGTTGCTGAGCTCACCGGTTCGTTCCTTCTTTATAAGAATGTTCCAAGTAGTTGTTTTGGCCAGGCCTAATGTTTTTGCTATCTCTCTGATGGGTTTGTGGTGTTTTTCAGCCTAATGATGGCTTCACTGATAGTGACAGCTCTTTGGATCTCATCTTGAGAGTTGACAGCAACAGATTCCAAATGCAGATATCAGACGTGAAATGACCTCTGGACCTTTATCTGCTGATTGTAATTGGGATAATGAGGGAATAACACACACCGGCCATGGAACAGCTGAGAAGACAATTGTCCCATTACTTCTGGTTCCTTAACAAGTGGGAGGCACAGATACAAACAGTTGTAATTCCTGCACCGTTCACCTGATCTGGATGTAAATCCCCTCAGATTACAGCTGACAGTCTGCAGGTAAAGCACATCTTGTCCGTTTCATTCCACATCCATTGTGGTGGTGAATAGAGCCAAAAATGTTACAATTGTGTCCATGTCCCAATATTTATGCACCTGACTGTAGATTTAGTCAGGAGCCGTCAGATAGGGGCCATGATTAAGGGCCCCCACAGAAAGTAGCTGTCAGGCAGGCAGGGAGCAGTCAGTCAGGGGCCATCAGACGGTGGTCGTCAGTTAGGGGGTAATCAGGCAGGGGCCGTCAGTGAGGAGGCTGTCAGACAGGGGGCCATTATACAGGAGCCGTCAGTCAGGGGCTGTCAGATAGGGGCCCTGATTAAGGGACCCCACAGTAAGGAGCTGTCAGTCAGGGGCCGTAACACAGGGAGGCGTCAGTGAGGAGGCTGTCAGACAGGGGGCCATTATACAGGGGCCGTCAGTCAGGGAGCTGTCAGACAGGAGCCGTCAGTCAGGGGCTGACAGATAGGGGCCATGATTAAGGGGCCCCACAGTAAGGAGCTGTCAGTCAGGCAGGGAGCAGTCAGTCAGGGGGCCATCAGACGGGGGCCGTCAGTCAGGATACTGTCAATCAGGGAGCTGTCAGTCAGGGGCCGTAACACAGGGAGGCGTCAGTGAGGAGGCTGTCAGACAGGGGGCCATTATACAGGGACCGTCAGATAGGGGCCATGATTAAGGGGCCCCACAGTAAGGAGCTGTCAGGCAGGGGGCCATCAGTCAGGATACTGTCAATCAGGGAGCTGTCAGTCAGGGGCCATCAGACAGGGGTTGTGAGTCAGGGGGGGCTGTCAGTCAGGGGGCCGTAACACAGGGAGCAGTCAGTGAGTAGGCTGTCAGTCAGGAGCTATCAGACAGGGGCCGTAACACAGGGAGCCGTCAGTCAAGGGGCCGCAACACAGGGAGGTGTCGGTGAGGAGGCTGTCAGACAGGAGCTATCAGTCAGTGGAACGTCAGGAGCTATCAGACGGGGGCCATCAGTCAGGGAACCATTAGTCAGGGGGCGTCAATCAGGGGGCCATCAGTCAGGGAGCTGTCACTCAGTAAGGGGGCCATCAGACAGGGGTTGTGAGTCAGGGGGCCGTAAAACACAGGGAGCAGTCAGTGAGTAGGCTGTCAGTCAGGAGCTATCAGACAGGGGCCGTCAGTCAGGAGAATGTCAGTCAGGGAGCTGTCACTCAGGTGTCATCAGTCAGTCAGGGGCCATCAGACAGGGGTTGTGAGTCAGGGGGGCTGTCAGTCAGGGGGCCGTAACACAGGGAGCCGTCAGGGAGTAGGCTGTCAGTCAGGAGCTATCAGACAGGGGCCGTAACACAGGGAGCCGTCAGTCAGGGGCCATCAGGCAGGGGCAGTCAGTCAGGGGGTCGTCAGTCGGGGGCCATCAGTCAGGGGGTCGTCAGTCGGGGGCCATCAGACGGGGGTCCTCAATCGGGGGCCGTCAGTCAGTGCCCAGAGTAGTTTTTACTTCAGGAGTGGACTGATCGCTGTGCGCCTAATTTAGGGAGGCCGGACACTTTCTCCGCCAGCGCAGGGGGAAACAAACACCAGAGTAAATTGTTGGCTGTTGTAAATGACTCCCAATATTCTTATTCAAGGACAGCAAGCAGATATCTTATAAATGATGAGGAAACACACATTTACATGAACTGGACTGAAGTCTGCATCAATAAGGTGTAAAAGTAGCAATCACAGGGACGGATCCAGCGGACTGGATAAACCATCGGCTGTATTCACATTAAGAACCGCACATCATCGGCGCGGTCTGGACGCGTTTCGCCCGTACAGTGGTCTTATCATAGACTATGTGGATACTGTAGTAAAGCTGATGTTTTATCTGGATCCCCGTCCCTGTAAGTGCTGCTGTTGTTCTGGGCTTGTCCGAGGATCCGTGACAGGACTTACGGATTTCTTCCACTCCGATGCAGGATTTTAGTCCGACTGCAAAGGCTGAAATCTGCAGCAAACTTGACCGGATGTTCTGCATGGTTTTTCTCCGTCAGGTTTGAACGACTCCATTTCCTCGCATTGTACCGGACACGGTGGCAGATTTCCGGTTCAGAGTCCACACACGGAGACAATTCTGCCAGTCTGAATGTGCCCCAGATGTCTTATTGCACTCGTCTTGCCGCTGACAGCTTCTCATGCCCTTTCACCTGGCCTGGCGTCAGGAGGATTTCCTGGTGGGGTCTTACTTCGGCATTACGCTTCCCGTCAGATGTGACATCAGCTCCGAGAAGCCGAACAGAGATAACGGGATAAAGTCAGGGAGCTGGGAGGGATCCAGACGGAAGGAACCAGCACCAGCCTAAGGCTCATGTGTCCGTCTCACAAGACCCCCGAGAAATACGGCGCAGAAATCATGGTGCAATTGTTACCCTCACCTGCCGTCAGATGTGCAACGAGGTGGTCAGAGGTCAGGTGACATCCTATATACCATGTGGTTGGAAGGTGATGAC
Source organism: Bufo bufo (assembly GCF_905171765.1). Lineage (NCBI taxonomy): Eukaryota > Metazoa > Chordata > Amphibia > Anura > Bufonidae > Bufo > Bufo bufo. The sequence continues at coordinate 2,240,087 of NC_053396.1, read as the reverse complement.
GTCATTACGTCCTGCGGGCGACACATGAACAGTGTCAGACACCTGTGCCCCCTGGTATCTTCCCGTCCCATGGGTTCTATATAAAGTGAAATCATTGCATAATGAAAAGTTCTACAACTATGTCATATACTCACTGGTTCAGTCCTTGAGTGTAAAACAATGACAGCCTCGTTCACTGACAGCATGCAGTCCAACTGACAGAGCGGATGGGTTTGTTACAGCGCAGTAGGGTTGCAATAAGCCTTGCACTTCAATGGACACAATCAGGGTGATCTGAAGGACTGAAGAGATATAGAGAAAATATTTAACTGACAACAAGCAGTGATACTGATGAAGGTAAAAAAAAAAAGGTAATTAGGAAACTGTAGAACTTTTCAGAGTCCATAGTCTCACTGCTCTTACAGTAAAGAGTCCATAGTCTCACTGCTCTTACAGTATAGAGTCCATAGTCTCACTGCTCTTACAGTAAAGAGTCCATAGTCTCACTGCTCTTACAGTAAAGAGTCCATAGTCTCACTGCTCTTACAGTATAGAGTCCATAGTCTCACTGCTCTTACAGTACAGAGTCCATAGTCTCACAGCTCTTACAGTACAGAGTCCATAGTCTCACTGCTCTTACAGTACAGAGTCCATAGTCTCACCGCTCTTACAGTAAAGAGTCCATAGTCTCACTGCTCTTACAGTACAGAGTCCATAGTCTCACCGCTCTTACAGTAAAGAGTCCATAGTCTCACCGCTCTTACAGTAAAGTGTCCATAGTCTCACTGGTCTTATAGTATAGAGTCCATAGTCTCACTGCTCTTACAGTACAGAGTCCATAGTCTCACTGCTCTTACAGTAAAGAGTCCATAGTCTCACTGCTCTTACAGTAAAGAGTCCATAGTCTCACTGCTCTTACAGTAAAGAGTCCATAGTCTCACTGCTCTTACAGTATAGAGTCCATAGTCTCACTGCTCTTACAGTATAGAGTCCATAGTCTCACTGCTCTTACAGTATAGAGTCCATAGTCTCACTGCTCTTACAGTATAGAGTCCATAGTCTCACTGCTCTTACAGTAAAGAGTCCATAGTCTCACTGCTCTTACAGTAAAGAGTCCATAGTCTCACTGCTCTTACAGTAAAGAGTCCATAGTCTCACTGCTCTTACAGTATAGAGTCCATAGTCTCACCGCTCTTACAGAAAAGAGTCCATAGTCTCACCGCTCTTACAGTATAGAGTCCATAGTCTCACTGCTCTTACAGTAAAGAGTCCATAGTCTCACTGCTCTTACAGTAAAGAGTCCATAGTCTCACTGCTCTTACAGTAAAGAGTCCATAGTCTCACTGCTCTTACAGTATAGAGTCCATAGTCTCACTGCTCTTACAGTAAAGAGTCCATAGTCTCACTGCTCTTACCGTAAAGAGTCCATAGTCTCACTGCTCTTACAGTAAAGAGTCCATAGTCTCACTGCTCTTACAGTATAGAGTCCATAGTCTCACTGCTCTTACAGTATAGAGTCCATAATCTCACTGCTCTTACAGTATAGAGTCCATAGTCTCACTGCTCTTACAGTAAAGAGTCCATAGTCTCACTGCTCTTACAGTAAAGAGTCCATAGTCTCACTGCTCTTACAGTATAGAGTCCATAGTCTCACTGCTCTTACATAATAGAGTCCATAGTCTCACTGCTCTTACAGTAAAGAGTCCATAGTCTCACTGTTCTTACAGTAAAGAGTCCATAGTCTCACTGCTCTTACAGTAAAGAGTCCATAGTCTCACTGCTCTTACAGTAGAGTCCATAGTCTCACTGCTCTTACAGTAAAGAGTCCATAGTCTCACTGCTCTTACAGTAAAGAGTCCATAGTCTCACTGCTCTTACAGTATAGAGTCCATAGTCTCACTGCTCTTACAGTATAGAGTCCATAGTCTCACTGCTCTTACAGTATAGAGTCCATAGTCTCACTGCTCTTACAGTATAGAGTCCATAGTCCTCACTGCTCTTACAGTAAAGAGTCCATAGTCTCACTGCTCTTACAGTAAGGAGTCCATAGTCTCACTGCTCTTACAGTATAGAGTCCATAGTCTCACTGCTCTTACAGTAAAGAGTCCATAGTCTCACTGCTCTTACAGTAAGGAGTCCATAGTCTCACTGCTCTTACAGTATAGAGTCCATAGTCTCACTGCTCTTACAGTAAGGAGTCCATAGTCTCACTGCTCTTACAGTATAGAGTCCATAGTCTCACTGCTCTTACAGTAAAGAGTCCATAGTCTCACTGCTCTTACAGTATAGAGTCCATAGTCTCACTGCTCTTACAGTATAGAGTCCATAGTCTCACTGCTCTTACAGTAAAGAGTCCATAGTCTCACTGCTCTTACAGTAAAGAGTCCATAGTCTCACTGCTCTTACCGTAAAGAGTCCATAGTCTCACTGCTCTTACAGTATAGAGTCCATAGTCTCACTGCTCTTACAGTATAGAGTCCATAATCTCACTGCTCTTACAGTAAAGAGTTCATAGTCTCACTGCTCTTACAGTAAAGAGTCCATAGTCTCACTGCTCTTACAGTATAGAGTCCATAGTCTCACTGCTCTTACAGTAAAGAGTCCATAGTCTCACTGCTCTTACAGTAAAGAGTCCATAGTCTCACTGCTCTTACAGTATAGAGTCCATAGTCTCACTGCTCTTACAGTATAGAGTCCATAGTCTCACTGCTCTTACAGTAAGTAATCCCACCTCTGATTGATGAAACCTTCTTTCCTCTAGAGGGCGCCATCTTGTCATGGACACAGATACTACCCAGCAGACATTATTACAATGTATCAGTTTAGTGCTCTCATTAAGAGAAACAAAATAAGAGTATTGCAGGTTTGATACCTTTTAATGGCTAACAAAAATAGAAGTAATGATGTTACATAGCGAGCTTTCGAGACATCACCAGTCCCTTCATCAGGCGTACTACAAGAATATCGGAAGAAACAGCAATATATATACAATGAGAACAGAGACATGGGGGAATGAATGGACATTTGAAAAAAAACAGAACAACATATTAAAGATCTTGAGTCCTTAATTATCTTACAGATGAGGGGTGTGAAAGTTTTATGGTCTCTAAATTGATGTTCTCTCAGAGCCCTGGTGCCCCGACTAGGTCTATAGAAGACTCTTTAGATCTTGTAGGGTGTCATAAATCCTGGAGACAAATTCAGTCCAGTATTCAAAGTGTCGAGCAGTGTTCTAGCTTTTTGGGATTTGAAGTTACCTTTTAATATGAGAACTTTCATGTGTTCTTCATTGTGTCCTGGGCTACAGAAATGCTTGGCGACAGGAAAGTGCAGCTCCTTCTCTATAATTGTGTGTCGGTGGGACCTCATCCTTGCATTGAGTCTCTGTCCTGTTTCTCCAGCAGGACATTTAGTGCAGAGAATCAGATAAACCACATTAGATGAAGAAGATGTGAATGTCCCAGGGATCCTATAGTCCTGCTGGGTGTTGGGGTCCGGATCTTATCTGTTGTCATTATATGGGCACAGGTCTTGCATCTTCTGATATTACAGGGATGGGGTCCTTTTTCTGTGGTACATGGCCCTGAACTTGATCTGATCAGAATGTTCCTTAGATTTGGAGGTTGTCGGTAAGCTAGTAAGGGGGGGATCTGTTTTTAGTCGTTCATCCTTACGTAGGACATGATGTAATTTTTGGGCAGTTTTCCTCAGTACCTCTAGTCGTGGGTTGTAGGTCACAACCAGAGGTCAGCGCTGCTTCTGCTTCTTTTCCTTGTATTGGAGAAGTTGACTTCTGGGATCTTGGTGGCTCTTGTGATCGGATCTTCTATGGAAGCAGGATGATGGCCCTGGTGTAAAAATGTCCATTTCAGATCTTGTAAATGCTCATCCCTGTCTGATGGGCTGGAGCAGATTCGGGTATATCTGACGGCTTGACTATAGACGATATGTTTGGGGTGGAAGCTGTCCCCTTTGAGGTATGTAGGCCGATCAATAGGTTTCCGATACAGGGATGTCTGTATTGAGCCGTCTTGAAGTTTTATGGTGGTGTCCAGAAAGCGGACTTCTGTGTGGGAAGATGTTCATGTTCGGTCCAGATTATTAGGATGTCATCAATGAAACGGAAGTAGGCCAAGGGTTTTATGAGGCAGGATACCAAAAAGTCATTTTCCAGTTTTGCCATGAAGAGATCCGCATCACACAGACGCAGGGGGACGCTTAGTAACAATACTTTGTAGCACAGATTTTCAGGGAGACTTTCACCCATGTATTCGGTGTTTTCGCTGGGGTGGGGGACGCTGCTCACATACTGGATGAACAGCGTCCTGGACCACGTATTTTAGGACCGTCATTACCAATAGAGATTTAAGAGCAGCATTAAAAAATGCTACATCTGGAGACTCCTGATGAACCCTAAAGCTGGAAGGTGACGCTCTGTGTCAGTGAGGTGGTGAGCGCGGGGCACACAGCGTGGGGTGAGCGGGGGGGCACAGCATGGGGCGAGTGGGGGGCACACAGCATGGGGTGAGCGGGGGGCACACAGCATGGGGCGAGCGGGGGGCACACAGCATGGGGCAAGTGGGGGGCACACAGCATGGGGTGAGCGGGGGTACACAGCATGGGGCGAGTGGGGGGCACACAGCATGGGGTGAGCGGGGGTACACAGCATGGGGCGAGTGGGGGGCACACAGCATGGGGCGAGGGGGGGGGGGCACACAGCATGGGGTGAGCGGGGATCACACAGCATGGGGTGAGCGGGAATCACACAGCATGGGGCGAGGGGGGGGCACACAGCATGGGGCGAGGGGGGGGCACACAGCATGGGGCGAGCGGGGATCACACAGCATGGGGTGAGCGGGGGATCACACAGCATGGGGCGAGTGGGGGGCACACAGCATGAAGGGGGGCACACAGCGCGGGGTGAGCGGGGGTACACAGCATGGGGCGAGCGGGGGGCACACAGCGTGGGGTGAGCGGGGGTACACAGCATGGGGCGAGCGGGGGTACACAGCATGGGGCGAGCGGGGGGCACACAGCATGGGGCGAGTGGGGGGCACACAGCATGGGGCGAGTGGGGGGCACACAGCATGGGGCGAGTGGGGGGCACACAGCATGGGGTGAGCGGGGATCACACAGCATGGGGCGAGTGGGGGGCACACAGCATGGGGCGAGTGGGGGGCACACAGCATGGGGCGAGCGGGGATCACACAGCATGGGGTGAGCGGGGGTACATAGCATGGGGTGAGCGGGGGTACATAGCATGGGGCGAGTGGGGGTACACAGCATGGGGTGAGTGAGGCACACACAATGGGGGAGCGGGGGTACATAGCATGGGGCGAGTGGGGGTACACAGCGTGGGGTGAGCGGGGGGCACACAGCATGGGGCGAGCGGGGGGCACACAGCATGGGGCGAGCGGGGGGCACACAGCATGGGGCGAGCGGGGGGCACACAGCATGGGGCGAGCGGGGGGCACACAGCGTGGGGTGAGCGGGGGGCACACAGCGTGGGGCGAGTGGGGGGCACACAGCATGGGGCGAGCGGGGAGCACACAGCATGGGGCGAGCGGGGATACACAGCATGGGGCAAGCGGGGATACACAGCATGGGGCGAGCGGGGGGCACACAGCGTGGGGTGAGTGAGGAGCACACAGCATGGGGCGAGCGGGGATACACAGCATGGGGCGAGCGGGGAGCACACAGCATGGGGCGAGCGGGGAGCACACAGCATGGGGTGAGCGGGGGGCACACAGCATGGGGTGAGCGGGGGGCACACAGCATGGGGGTGAGCGGGGATACACAGCATGAAGGGGGGCACACAGCATGAAGGGGGGGCACACAGCATGAAGGGGGGGCATTGGGGCTCCTGCAAGTCACCATTTATCAGTCATCTCTAGGACTCTGTTCACAGTTTTATTATATTAAAGGGGTTTTCCATCTCATAAAGTGAGTCTGACCTCTGGGACCCCCACCAATCCGGAGGATGAAGGGGGCACAGTGCTGCATCAACTGTGCCAAATCTTAACACAGGCGGGTGGTCAGGGCCACCAGAGGGGGATACAGCGCCCTTTATTCTCAGAATCGGTAGGGTTCCCAGAGGTCACACCCCCATCAGTCATAAAGTGAAGGCACATCACGCACCATCACTCTATTAGATGGAATGCCCCTTTAAATGCCCAGAACCACTTGTTGTCAATACAGCCGTGCCCGGTGCCACCATCTATTACTGAACCCTCCACTGTCCGATGTGTTATATACTGGGTGTCAGACCCCCCGCTGATCCGTTATTCAGGGGCAGCTCCATGAATGTGTAGTAGAAGGAGCCAGTTACGGCAGCGCTGTCCCATTGAAGTCAATGGTGCAGTGACCAGCTCCTTCTACTACACAATGGACGGAGCTGCCAGGGTCTGCCGAGAGTCGGACCACCACCATTCTGATATCGATGGCCGATCCATTAATATAAAAGGACTGGGCTGCCCCTTCCTGCACGCCCCCGCTGCCCCTCCCTGCACGCCCCCGCCGCCCCTCCCTGCACCCCCCGCCACCCCTCCCTGCACGCCCCTGCTGACCCTGCCTGCACCCCCCGCTGCCCCTCCCTGCACGCCCCCGCTGACCCTGCCTGCACCCCCCTGCTGCCCCTCCCTGCACGCCCCCGCCCCCCCCTCCCTGCACGCCCCCGCTGACCCTGCCTGCACCCCCCGCTGCCCCTCCCTGCACGCCTCTGCTGCCCCTCCCTGCACGCCCCCGCTGACCCTCCCTGCACGCCTCTGCTGCCCCTCCCTGCACGCCCCCCGCTGACCCTCCCTGCTGCCCCTCCCTGGACCCCCCGCCGCCCCTCCCTGCACACCCCCACTGGGGGGGGGCACGCACTGGTTCACGTGGAGCGGAAAACTTATGCGCACGCGGCCGCACATCCACAGCAGTGACATATACGGGGTGACCTGGGGGTCTGCGGAGCAGGAGCCCCCGCATTGCTCTGCACTCGCTGACCGCAGCGTTACTCAGTCAGGGGCCCCTCCAATCGGTGTTACTGAGAGCTTTAACCCTTTCTGGGCCTTGCTGCTCATTTCCAGGGTTCAGGTGTCATGTACATCCGCATGTGGCGGACATGGAATAACCCCCATCATGCACACACATTAGTCGGGGATCCCCCATACATGTAGCGCGCGCCGCAGTCTCTATATACGGCCTCTTACTAATTCAGATCTCAGGAAGAGGGAAAATAAACCTCCCGGAGATGAGAGTTTCCTGCGAGGTGCGGAGTAAAAAAAGGAGCCGTCATCACAAAGCAGCGAGTGCAGGGCGAGATAACGGCGCCTATCACAGGCAGCACTTCCGCCCTTTGTCCCTGAATACGCGGGGTCCTTCCTGAGCAGCCCAGCCCCCGCTCCAGAGGGATTTCTGGATAGTGGCGCAAATAAAACTGTTAACCCTAAAATGGCACAGAGGTCTCGACTGCTCCAAGTATGAGAGGTCAGGACAAGAGGCCGGGTACAGGAGAGGTCAGGGCGAGAGGTCGGGTACAGGAGAGGTCGGGGCGAGATGCCGGATACACCTGAGGTCAGGAGGAGAGGCCGGGTACACCTGAGGTCAGGAGAGGCCGGGTACAGGAGAGGCCGAGTACACCTGAGGTCAGGAGGAGAGGCCGGGTACAGGAGAGGCCGGGTACACCTGAGGCAGGACCAGAGGCCGGGTACACCTGAGGTCAGGAGGAGAGGCCGGCTACAGGAGAGGCCGGGTACACCTGAGGCAGGACCAGAGGCCGAGTACACCTGAGGTCAGGAGGAGAGGCCGGCTACAGGAGAGGCCGGGTACACCTGAGGCAGGACCAGAGGCCGGGTACACCTGAGGTCAGGAGGAGAGGCCGGGTACACCTGAGGTCAGGAGGAGAGGCTTGGTACACCTGAGGTCAGGAGGAGAGGCCGGGTACACCTAAGTTCAGGAGGAGAGGCCGGGTACAGAAGAGGCCGGGTACACCTGAGGTCAGGAGGAGAGGCCGGGTACACCTAAGGTCAGGAGGAGAGGCCGGGTACAGGAGAGGTCGGGGCGAGAGGCCGGGTACAGGAGAGGTCAGGGAGAGAGGCCGGGTACAGGAGAGGTCGGGGCGAGAGGCCGGGTACACCTGAGGTCAGGAGGAGAGGCCGGGTACACCTGAGGTCAGGAGGAGAGGCCGGGTACACCTGAGGTCAGGAGGAGAGGCCGGGTACACCTGAGGTCAGGAGGAGAGGCCGGGTACACCTGAGGTCAGGAGAGGCCGGGTACACCTGAGGTCAGGAGGAGAGGCCGGGTACACCTGAGGCAGGACCAGAGGCTGGGTACACCTGAGGTCAGGAGGAGAGGCCGGGTACACCTGAGGTCAGGACCAGAGGCCGGGTACACCTGAGGTCAGGAGGAGAGGCCGGGTACACCTGAGGTCAGGAGGAGAGGCCGGGTACACCTGAGGTCAGGACCAGAGGCCGGGAGGAGAGGCCGGGTACACCTGAGGTCAGGAGGAGAGGCCGGGTACACCTGAGGTCAGGACCAGAGGCCAGGAGGAGAGGCCGGGTACACCTGAGGTCAGGAGGAGAGGCTGGGTACACCTGAGGTCAGGAGGAGAGGCCGGGTACACCTGAGGTCAGGAGGAGAGGCCGGGTACACCTGAGGTCAGGAGGAGAGGCCGGGTACACCTGAGGTCAGGACCAGAGGCCAGGAGGAGAGGCCGGGTACACCTGAGGTCAGGAGGAGAGGCCGGGTACACCTGAGGCAGGACTAGAGGCCGGGTACACCTGAGGTCAGAAGGAGAGGCCCGGTACAGGAGAGGCCGGGTACACCTGAGGGAGGACCAGAGGCCGGGTACACCTGAGGTCAGGAGGAGAGGCCGGGTACAGGAGAGGCCGGGTACACCTGAGGTCAGGAGGAGAGGCCGGGTACACCTGAGGTCAGGAGGAGAGGCCGGGTACACCTGAGGTCAGGAGGAGAGGCTGGGTACACCTGAGGTCACACTACTATTCACATAATGCAGGGGATCATGACTCCCTAGAACGCTGACACAATAAAACTGGATTAGGCTCCGTTCACACCTGCATCACGGCCTCTGGCAGAGTCGGGTAACGGCCCCTCCCCTGAGGAGCTGTCAGCCATAGCCTTGGTCACCCAGCTTTCCCATCTTCAGAGGGAATAGTTACTCAGAATTTTAGACAGAGGGCGACTCAAGGACTGAATGACCCCGGGAATGACGTCCACTGCTGGAGGTGGTCAGGACTGCTGCAGGGACTGGGGGGCGCTGGGATAATCTAGCGGAGCAGACGTCCGGACAATCCCCCCAATGACAGATTCATGCCTCACACCAGTAGGACACGGCTGACAGGAAGGAGCGGGGGCCGGGGGCCACAGTCACCCAGAAATCACTGTGCTCCCTCTAAATACACAGAGATAAAGATGAGGGCGATGACGAGATGAAAAGAATTACAGGGAAGCGGGGCGCGCAGCACGCCCGGAAAAGACTAAAATAACCGCAAAAACGCGGCACAATAAACATGTCTTCACCAACCGGGGCCTTCAGGGGCCACAGCTCTGGCTCTACAACACACAGAGGGGTCTGCATTAGATCTATCACAGCGCCCCCTCCTGGATTACAGGATTCCTGTTGCAGTACACACAATACCGACTGATTCCCCCCAGGTGTAAAAATAGTACAGTCCAATGGCTTCCTATGGCAGGGCCGGAACCAAGAACCCCAAAACCTGCAGGGGTGCAGCTGACAAACCCCACAGATGGGAAGTGTTCAGCACTGCTACATCTGTAAACAGACTGCACTAATGTGTTACATAGGACTGCACGAGAACGGAAGTGTTCAGCACTGCTACATCTGTAAACAGACTGCACTAATGTGTTACATAGGACTGCACGAGACATCCACTACAAGATCTGTACTCAGAGAGTTATCACTGTGTTATCTGTGTGTTACATAGGACTGCAGGAGGCATCTACTACATTATCTGTACTCAGTTATCACTGCGTTATCTGTGGTGTTACATAGGACTGCAGGTGACATCTACTACATTATCTGTACTCAGAGAGTTATCACTGTGTTATCTGTGGTGTTACATAGGACTGCAGGAGGCATCTACTACATTATCTGTACTCAGTTATCACTGCGTTATCTGTGGTGTTACATAGGACTGCAGGTGACATCTACTACATTATCTGTACTCAGAGAGTTATCACTGTGTTATCTGTGGTGTTACATAGGACTGCAGGAGGCATCTACTACATTATCTGTACTCAGTTATCACTGTGTTATCTGTGGTGTTACATAGGACTGCAGGTGACATCTACTACATTATCTATTCTCAGAGTTATCACTGTTATCTGTGGTGTTACATAGGACTGCAGGTGACTTCTACTATATTATCTGTACTCAGAGAGTTATCACCGTGTTATCTGTGGTGTTACATAGGACTGCAGGAGGCATCAACTACATTATCTGTACTCAGTTATCACTGTGTTATCTGTGGTGTTACATAGGACTGCAGGTGACATCTACTACATTATCTGTACTCAGAGAGTTATCACTGTGTTATCTGTGGTGTTACATAGGACTGCAGGTGACATCTACTACATTATCTGTACTCATAGAGTTATCACTGTGTTATCTGTGGTGTTACATAGGACTGCAGGTGACATCTACTACATTATCTGTACTCAGTTATCACTGTGTTATCTGTGGTGTTACATAGGACTGCAGGTGACATCTACTACATTATCTGTACTCAGAGAGTTATCACTGTGTTATCTGTGGTGTTACATAGGACTGCAGGTGACATCTACTACATTATCTGTACTCAGTTTCACTTGCGTTATCTGTGGTGTTACATAGGACTGCAGGTGACATCTACTACATTATCTGTACTCAGAGAGCTATCACAGTGTTATCTGTGGTGTTACATAGGACTGCAGGAGGCATCTACTACATTATCTGTACTCAGTTATCACTGCGTTATCTGTGGTGTTACATAGGACTGCAGGTGACATCTACTACATTATCTGTACTCAGAGAGCTATCACAGTGTTATCTGTGGTGTTACATAGGACTGCAGGTGACATCTACTACATTATCTGTACTCAGAGAGTTATCACTGTGTTATCTGTGGTGTTACATAGGACTGCAGGAGGCATCTACTACATTATCTGTACTCAGAGAGCTATCACAGTGTTATCTGTGGTGTTACATAGGACTGCAGGAGGCATCTACTACATTATCTGTACTCAGTTATCACTGTGTTATCTGTGGTGTTACATAGGACTGCAGGTGACATCTACTACATTATCTATTCTCAGAGTTATCACTGTGTTATTCTGTGGTGTTACATAGGACTGCAGGTGACATCTACTACATTATCTATTCTCAGAGTTATCACTGTGTTATCTGTGGTGTTACATAGGACTGCAGGTGACTTCTACTATATTATCTGTACTCAGAGAGTTATCACCGTGTTATCTGTGGTGTTACATAGGACTGCAGGAGGCATCAACTACATTATCTGTACTCAGTTATCACTGTGTTATCTGTGGTGTTACATAGGACTGCAGGTGACATCTACTACATTATCTGTACTCAGAGAGTTATCACTGTGTTATCTGTGGTGTTACATAGGACTGCAGGTGACATCTACTACATTATCTGTACTCAGAGTTATCACTGTGTTATCTGTGGTGTTACATAGGACTGCAGGTGACTTCTACTACATTATCTGTACTCAGAGAGTTATCACCGTGTTATCTGTGGTGTTACATAGGACTGCAGGAGGCATCTACTACATTATCTGTACTCAGAGAGTTATCACCGTGTTATCTGTGGTGTGACATAGGACTGCAGGTGACATCTACTACATTATCTGTACTCAGAGAGTTATCACTGTGTTATCTGTGGTGTTACATAGGACTGCAGGTGACATCTACTACATTATCTGTACTCAGAGAGTTATCACCGTGTTATCTGTGGTGTGACATAGGACTGCAGGTAACATCTACTACATTATCTGTACTCAGTTATCACTGTGTTATCTGTGGTGTTACATAGGACTGCAGGTGACATCTACTACATTATCTGTACTCAGAGAGTTATCACTGTGTTATCTGTGGTGTTACATAGGACTGCAGGTGACATCTACTACATTATCTGTACTCAGAGAGTTATCACTGTTATCTGTGGTGTTACATAGGACTGCAGGAGGCATCTACTACATTATCTGTACTCAGTTGTCACTGTGTTATCTGTGGTGTTACATAGGACTGCAGGTGACATCTACTACATTATCTGTACTCAGAGAGTTATCACTGTGGTTATCTGTGGTGTTACATAGGACTGCAGATGACATCTACTACATTATCTGTACTCAGAGAGTTATCACTGTGTTATCTGTGGTGTTACATAGGACTGCAGGTGACATCTACTACATTATCTGTACTCAGAAAGTTATCACTGTTATCTGTGGTGTTACATAGGACTGCAGGTGACATCTCCTACATTATCTTTACTCAGAAAGTTATCACTGTTATCTGTGGTGTTACATAGGACTGCTGGTGATCCTCTCTGTGTCAGGTTCCGAGGCGGTTCCGGACTGAACAGATTACAGTACACTGCAGGAGCGCTGCTCTCCATAACCCTCCATGTAATGAGAGCACTACTGCCCCCTGCTGGTGAGTGCTGGGTCTTCATTGTTCGCTCTCTTTTTATGTCTGTGTAGAAAATATAAGGAAACTGCTCGAACAGCAACTCCCCAGTACAGTGCAGGGTGAGCCATGTGGTAAGAACGCTGCTCTGGAGGACAGAAAGCTGATGACCTCCAACCATTCTGGATACATTATTAGTGTCTGATGAGTGGAGAAAGAGGCGTTTTCTCCAGCAGACACATTTACTATCCATCGTATATGACATACAACACCGAAACGACAGGGGAAGATTCCCAGCCTCGTCTCTACTTGGTCAGCTATGGGACAGGTGACAAATCTGTGCCTGACCAGCAGTAAAGCATCACCCACCGCCTCGGGGGCGGGGTCCCCCCTGTACGGTACCTCACTGCTGAGGAGTACTGAACATGGCAGTGACTGGGGTAGTAGTACTGTACAAACACTCAATATTATAGGCAATCTACAGCCAGTTTTCTACACAGACGAGCGCAATGGCTCCTTCCACCTGGAAACTTACCCTGACAGCCGCAGAGAATAATCCAGATCCTATCACCAGCCGCGGGGAGTCCCATCCTCCACCCGGAGGAGCGCCGCTCCGGAGCTGATGGATTCAAATGTCATATTCTATGGGATAGCGTACACGGATTATATGAGAGCATAACACTGGCCTGTGATCACTGCAAGAGACTTAAAACAGAACAAAGACACCAGCGAGCGAAGCTCCGGAGCATACCAAGGACGTGTGTATACATGACTGCACCAGCAGAATAGTGAGTGCAGCTCTGGAGTATAATACAGGATGTAACTCAGGATCAGTACAGGATAAGTAATGTATGTACACAGTGACTGCACCAGCAGAATAGTGAGTGCAGCTCTGGAGTATAATACAGGATGTAACTCAGGATCAGTACAGGATAAGTAATGTATGTACACAGTGACTGCACCAGCAGAATAGTGAGTGCAGCTCTGGAGTATAATGCAGGATGTAACTCAGGATCAGTACAGGATAAGTAACGTATGTACACAGTGACTGCACCAGCAGAATAGTGAGTGCAGCTCTGGAGTATAATACAGGATGTAACTCAGGATCAGTACAGGATAAGTAATGTATGTACACAGTGACTGCACCAAGCAGAATAGTGAGTGCAGCTCTGGAGTATAATACAGGATGTAACTCAGGATCAGTACAGGATAAGTAATGTAATGTACACAGTGACTGCACCAGCAGAACAGTGAGTGCAGCTCTGGAGTATAATACAGGATGTAACTCAGGATCAGTACAGGATAAGCAACGTATGTACACAGTGAGTGCACCAGCAGAATAGTGAGTGCAGCTCTGGAGTATAATACAGGATGTAACTCAGGATCAGTACAGGATAAGTAATGTAATGTACACAGTGACTGCACCAGCAGAACAGTGAGTGCAGCTCTGGAGTATAATACAGGATGTAACTCAGGATCAGTACAGGATAAGCAACGTATGTACACAGTGAGTGCACCAGCAGAATAGTGAGTGCAGCTCTGGAGTATAATACAGGATGTAACTCAGGATCAGTACAGGATAAGTAAAGTATGTACACAGTGACTGCACCAGCAGAATAGTAAAGTGCAGCTCTGGAGTATAATACAGGATGTACCTCAGGATCAGTACAGGATAAGTAATGTCTGTACACAGTGACTGCACCAGCTGAATAGTGAGTGCAGCTCTGGAGTATAATACAGGATGTAACTCAGGATCAGTACAGGTAAGTAATGTATGTACACTGTGACTGCACCAGCAGAATAGCGAGTGCAGCTCTGGAGTATAATACAGGATGTAACTCAGGATCAGTACAGGGTAAGTAATGTAATGTACACAGTGACTGCACCAGCTGAATAGTGAGTGCAGCTCTGGAGTATAATACAGGATGTAACTCAGGATCAGTAATGTATGTACACAGTGACTACACCAGCAGAATAGTGAGTGCAGCTCTGGAGTATAATACAGGATGTAACTCAGGATCAGTACAGGATAGGTAATGTATGTATCACAGTGACTGCACCAGCAGAATAGTGAGTGCAGCTCTGGAGTATAATACATGATGTAACTCAGGATCAGGACAGGATAAGTAATGTAATGTACACAGTGACTGCACCAGCAGAATAGTGAGTGCAGCTCTGAAGTATAATACAGGATGTAACTCAGGATCAGTGCAGGATAAGTAATGTATGTACACAGTGACTGCACCAGCAGAATAGTGAGTGCAGCTCTGGAGTATAATACAGGATGTAACTCAGAATCAGTACAGGATAAGTAATGTATGTACACAGTGACTGCACCAGCATAATAGTGAGTGCAGAGCTGGAGTATAATACAGGATGTAACTCAGGATCAGTACAGGATAAGTAATGTATGTACACAGTGACTGCACCAGCAGAATAGTGAGGTGCAGCTCTGGAGTATAATACATGATGTAACTCAGGATCAGTACAGGATAAGTAATGTGTGTACACAGTGACTGCACCAGCAGAATAGTGAGTGCAGCTCTGGAGTATAATACAGGATGTAACTCAGGATCAGTAATGTATGTACACAGTGACTGCACCAGCAGAATAGTGAGTGCAGCTCTGGAGTATAATACAGGATGTAACTCAGGATCAGTACAGGATAAGTATGTATGTACACAGTGGACTGCACCAGCAGAATAGTGAGTGCAGCTCTGGAGTATATTACAGGATGTAACTCAGGATCATAAAGGATAAGTAATGTATGTACACAGTGACTGCACCAGCAGAATAGTGAGTGCAGCTCTGGAGTATAATACAGGATGTAACTCAGGATCAGTACAGGATAAGTAATGTAAGTACACAGTGACTGCACCAGCAGAATAGTGAGTGCAGCTCTGGAGTATAAATACAGGATGTAACTCAGGATCAGTACAGGATAAGTAATGTAAGTACACAGTGACTGTATCAGCAGAATAGTGAGTGCAGCTCTGGAGTATAATACAGGATGTAACTCAGGATCAGTACAGGATAAGTAATGTATGTACACAGTGACTGCACCAGCAGAATAGTGAGTGCAGCTCTGGAGTATAATACAGGATGTAACTCAGGATCAGTACAGGATAAGTAATGTATGTACACAGTGACTGCACCAGCAGAATAGTGAGTGCAGCTCTGGAGTATAATACAGGAATGTAACTCAGGATCAGTACAGGATATGTAATGTATGTACACAGTGACTGTATTAGCAGAATAGTGAGTGCAGCTCTGGAGTATAAATACAGGATGTACCTCAGGATCAGTACAGGAATAAGTAATGTATGTACACAATGACTGCACCAGCAGAATAGTGAGTGCAGCTCTGGAGTATAATACAGGATGTAACTCAGGATCAGTACAGGATAAGTAATGTAATGTACACAGTGACTGTATTAGCAGAATAGTGAGTGCAGCTCTGGAGTATAATACAGGATGTAACTCAGGATCATTACAGGGTAAGTAATGTATGTACACAGTGACTGCACCAGCTGAATAGTGAGTGCAGCTCTGGAGTATAATACAGGATGTAACTCAGGATCAGTACAGGATAGGGTAATGTATGTACACTGTGACTGCAACCAGCAGAATGGTGAGTGCAGCTCTGGAGGATAATACATGATGTAACTCAGGATCAGTACAGAATAAGTAATGTATGTACACAGTGGACTGCACCAGCAGAATAGTGAGTGCAGCTCTGGAGTATAATACAGGATGTAACTCAGGATCAGTGCAGGATAAGTAATGTTATGTACACAGTGACTGCACCAGCAGAATAGTGAGTGCAGCTCTGGAGTATAATACAGGATGTAACTCAGGATCAGTACAGGATAAGTAATGTATGTACACAGTGACTGCGCCAGCAGAATAGTGAGTGCAGCTCTGAAGTATAATACAGGATCTAACTCAGGATCAGTGCAGGATAAGTAATGTATGTACACAGTGACTGCACCAGCAGAATAGTGAGTGCAGCTCTGGAGTATAAATACAGGATGTAACTCAGAATCAATACAGGATAAGTAATGTATGTACACAGTGACTGCACCAGCAGAATAGTGAGTGCAGCTCTGGAGTATAATACAGGATGTAACTCAGGATCAGTACAGGATAGTAATGTATGTACACAGTGACTGCACCAGCAGAATAGTGAGTGCAGCTCTGGAGTATAATACAGGATGTAACTCAGGATCAGTAATGTATGTACACAGTGACTGCACCAGCAGAATAGTGAGTGCAGCTCTGGAGTATAATACAGGATGTAACCTCAGGATCAGTACAGGATAAGTAATGTATGTACACAGTGACTGCACCAGCAGAATAGTGAGTGCAGCTCTGGAGTATAATACAGGATGTAACTCAGGATCAGTACAGGATAAGTAATGTGTGTACACAGTGACTGCACCAGCAGAATAGTGAGTGCAGCTCTGGAGTATAATACAGGATGTAACTCAGGATCAGTAATGTATGTACACAGTGACTGCACCAGCAGAATAGTGAGTGCAGCTCTGGAGTATAATACAGGATGTAACTCAGGATCAGTACAGGATAAGTAATGTATGTACACAGTGACTGCACCAGCAGAATAGTGAGTGCAGCTCTGGAGTATAATACAGGATGTAACTCAGGATCAGTACAGGATAAGTAATGTATGTACACAGTGACTGTATCAGCAGAATAGTGAGTGCAGCTCTGGAGACTGTATCAACAGAATAGTGAGTGCAGCTCTGGAGTGTAATACAGGATGTAACTCAGAATCAGTACAGGATAAGTAATGTATGTACACAGTGACTGTACCAGCAGAATAGTGAGTGCAGCTTTGGAGTATAATACAGATGGAACTCAGGGATCAGTAATGTGTATACACGGTGACTGCACCAGCAGAATAGTGAGTGCAGCTCTGGAGTATAATACAGGATGTAACTCAGGATCAGTACAGATAAGTAATGTATGTACACAGTGACTGTAATTAGCAGAATAGTGAGTGCAGCTCTGGAGACTGTATCAGCAGAATAGTGAGTGCAGCTCTGGAGTTATAATACAGGATGTAACCCAGGACCCGTACAGGATAAGTAATGTAGTACACAGTGACTGCACCAGCAGAATAGTGAGTGCAGCTCTGAAGTATAATACAGGATCTAACTCAGTGATCAGTGCAGGATAAGTAATGTATGTACACAGTGACTGCACCAGCAGAATAGTGAGTGCAGCTCTGGAGTATAATACAGGATGTAACTCAGAATCAATACAGGATAAGTAATGTATGTACACAGTGACTGCACCAGCAGAATAGTGAGTGCAGCTCTGGAGTATAATACAGGGATGTAACTCAGGATCAGTAATGTTATGTACACAGTGACTGCACCAGCAGATAGTGAGTGCAGCTCTGGAGTATAATACAGGATGTAACTCAGGATCAGTACAGTATAAGTAATGTATGTACACAGTGACTGCACCAGCAGAATAGTGAGTGCAGCTCTGGAGTATAATACAGGATGTAACTCAGGATCAGTAACAGGATAATAATGTGTGTACACAGTGACTGCAACCAGACAGAATAGAGTTGCAGCTCTGGAGTATAATACAGGATAACTCAGGATCAGTAATGTAATGTACAACAGTGACCTGCACCAGCAGAATAGTGAGTGCAGCTCTGGATTATAATACAGGATGTAACTCAGGATCAGTACAGGATAAGTAATGTATTACACAGTGACTGCACCAGCAGAATAGTGAGTGCAGCTCGGAGTAATAATACAGGATGTAACGTCAGGATCAGTACAGGATAAGTAATGTATGTACACAGTGACTGTATCAGCAGAATAGTGAGTGCAGCTCTGGAGACTGTATCAACAGAATAGTGAGTGCAGCTCTGGAGTGTAATACATGAAGTAACTCAGAATCAGTACAGGATAAGTAATGTATGTACACAGTGACTGTACCAGCAGAATAGTGAGTGCAGCTTTGGAGTATAATACAGGATGGAACTCAGGATCAGTAATGTGTATACACGGTGGACCTGCACCAGCAGAATAGTGAGTGCAGCTCTGGAGTATAATACAGGATGTAACTCAGGATCAGTACAGGATAAGTAATGTATGTACACAGTGACTGTATTAGCAGAATAGTGAGTGCAGCTCTGGAGACTGTAATCAGCAGAATAGTGAGTGCAGCTCTGGAGTATAATACAGGATGTAACTCAGGACCCGTACAGGATAAGTAATGTATGTACACAGTGACTGCACCAGCAGAATAGTGAGTGCAGCTCTGGAGTATAATACAGGATGTAACTCAGGACCCGTACAGGATAAGTAATGTATGTACACAGTGACTGCACCAGCAGAATAATGAGTGCAGCTCTGGAGTATAATACAGGATGTAACTCAGAATCAATACAGGATAAGTAATGTAAGTACACAGTGACTGCACCAGCAGAATAGTGAGTGCAGCTCTGGAGTATAATACAGGATGTAACTCAAGATCAGTACAGGATAAGTAATGTATGTACACAGTGACCTGCACCAGCAGAATAGTGAGTGCAGCTCTGGAGTATAATACAGGATGTACTCAGGATCAGTACAGGATAAGTAATGTAAGTACACAGTGACTGCAACCAGCGAAATAGTTGAGTGCAGCTCTGGAGTATAATACAGATGTAACTCAGGACCCGTACAGATAAGTAATGTATTTACACAGGTGACTGCACCAGCAGAATAATGAGTGCAACTCTGGAGTAGAATACAGGATGTAACTCAGAATCAATACAGGATAAGTAAAGTATGTACACAGTGACTGCACCAGCATGAATAGTGAGTGCAGCTCTGAGTATAATACAGGATGTAACTCAAGATCAGTAGCAGGATAAGTAATGTATGTACACAGTGACTGCACCAGCAGAATAGTGAGTGCAGCTCTGGAGTATAATACAGGATGTAACTCAGGATCAGTACAGGATAAGTAATGTATGTACACAGTGACGGCACCAGCAGAATAGTGAGTGCAGCTCTGGAGTATAATACAGGATGTAACTCAGACCCGTACAGGATAAGTAATTGTATGTACACAGTGACTGCACCAGCAGAATAGTGAGTGCAGCTCTGGAGTATAATACAGCGATGTAACTCAGGATCAGGACTGTCATGTACTGGTATTTACAGTTGGACTCTATAAACGATGCTCTGTCTGTTGCAGATAATGGAGTCTTCATGTCCCTTATTAGACTGCACTTTATTACACGGAGACAGCTTCTGCCTTATCTGTATTAAACCCTGCGTACATGACTTATACGTGTGCTGCTGGTCTGGAGAGCGTCTTGGGTGACACAGGTCTGGGGTGTGAGGCGTCTTGCGGTTGGAGCCTCCCTAGTACAAATATATCTGGGGATTAGAGGTAGGGGCCTCTCCTCGAGGCCTTTGATCCTCTCCATTCTCAGGAGGGTTTACATTAGCCGCTCCACACGTGTTGTGCAGGGAACGGACGGCGACAAGAATGTCACCGTGAAGATAATGTGCCATCCAACAGAAATGGGTGCAGAGCAGGGCCGGGCTCCGGAGGATATAGAACGATCACAGTCATTGTTAATGTGACCCAGCTACTGCGCCCATCCGCGAGCCCCTAGCCCTGCTGGCCTTATGGCCACATTTCGTTCCCAACTAGTGACTCTTCCTGAGGCTGTCCATACTGCGGACATGTTGTAGGGAGCGTCTGCCACCATACCTGATCCTCACTATCCGCCGCTCTCATCACCACGCCGCACAATGGGAACATTCCTGGCGTCCTTGCTGGTAGATTAACCCCTGAACTGCCAGTGCATACCCCCCGAGCCTTCTCATCTCTATATCCCTATCCGTCAATAGAGATCAGCGGTGACATCACTGACAATGCCACCTATCCATTCACTAGAGATCAGCGGTGCCATCACTGAGAATGACGCGCTATCATTCACTAGAGACCAGCGGGGACATCACTGAGAATGCCGCCTATCCATCACTAGAGATCAGCGGTGACATCACTGAGAATGCCGCCTATCTGCTCACTAGAGATCAGCGGTGACATCACTGAGAATGCAGCCTATCCATCACTAGAGATCAGCAGTGACATCACTGAGAATGCCGCCTATCCATTCACTAGAGATCAGCGGTGACCTCACTGAGAATGCAGCCTATCCATCACTAGAGATCAGCGGTGACATCACTGAGAATGCAGCCTATCCATCACTAGAGATCAGCGGTGACATCACTGAATATGCCGACTATCCATCACTAGAGATCAGCGGTGACATCACTGAGAATGCCGCCTATCTGCTCACTAGAGATCAGCGGTGACATCGCTGAGAATGCAGCCTATCTGCTCACTAGAGATCAGCGGTGACATCACTGAGAATGCCGTCTATCCATCACTAGAGATCAGCGGTGACATCACTGAGAATGCCGCCTATCCATCACTAGAGATCAGCAGTGACATCACTGAGAATGCCGCCTATCCATTCACTAGAGATCAGCGGTGACCTCACTGAGAATGCAGCCTATCCATCACTAGAGATCAGCAGTGACATCACTGAGAATGCCGCCTATCCATTCACTAGAGATCAGCGTGACCTCACTGAGATGCCAGCCTATCCATCACTAGAGATCTGCGGTGACATCACTGAGAATGCAGCCTATCCATCACTAGAGATCAGCGTGACATCACTGAATATGCGACTAGTCCATCACTATAGGATCAGCGGTGACATCACTGAGAATGCCGCCTATCTGCTCACTAGAGATCAGCGGTGACAATCGCTGAGAATGCAAGCCTATCTGCTCACTAGAGATCAGGCGGTGACATCACTGAGAATGCCGTCTATCCATCACTAGAGATCAGGCGTGACATCACTGAGAATGCCGCCTATCCATCACTAGAGATCAGCGGTGACATCACTGAGAATGCAGCCTGTCCATCACAGAGAATCAGCGGTGCCATCACTGAGAATGCAGCCTGTCCATCACTAGAGATCAGCGGTGACATCACTGAGAATGCAGCCTATCTATTCACTAGAGATCAGCGGTGCCATCACTGAGAATGCAGCCTATCCATCACTAGAGATCAGCGGTGACATCACTGAGAATGCAGCCTATCCATTCACTAGAGATCAGCGGTGCCATCACTGAGAATGCCGTCTATCCATTCACTAGAGATCAGCGGTGACATCACTGAGAATGCAGCCTATCTATTCACTAGAGATCAGCGGTGCCATCACTGAGAATGCAGCCTATCTATTCACTAGAGATCAGCGGTGCCATCACTGAGAATGCAGCCTATCCATCACTAGAGATCAGAGGTGACATCACTGAGAATGCCGCCTATCCATCACTAGAGATCAGCGGTGACATCACTGAGAATGCCGCCTGTCCTTTACTAGAGATCAGCGGTGACATCACTGAGAATGCCGCCTATCCATCACTAGAGATCAGAGGTGACATCACTGAATGCCGCCTATCCATCACTAGAGATCAGCGGTGACATCACTGGGAATGTTGCCTATCCATCACTAGAGATCAGCGGTGACATCACTGAGAATGCCGCCTATCCATTCACCAGAGATCAGCGGTGACATCACTGAGAATGCTCCCTATCCATCACTAGAGATCAGCGGTGACATCACTGAGAATGCCGCCTATCCATCACTAGAGATCAGCGGTGACATCACTGAGAATGCCGCCTATCCATCACTAGAGATCAGCGGTGACATCACTGAGAATGCCGCCTATCCATCACTAGAGATCAGCGGTGACATCACTGAGAATGCAGCCTATCCATCACTAGAGATCAGCGGTGACATCACTGAGAATGCAGCCTATCCATCACTAGAGATCAGCGGTGACATCACTGAGAATGCCGCCTATCCGTCACTAGAGATCAGCGGTGACATCACTGAGAATGCCGCCTATCCATCACTAGAGATCAGCGGTGACATCACTGAGAATGCCGCCTATCCATTCACCAGAGATCAGCGGTGACATCACTGAGAATGCAGCCTATCCATCACTAGAGATCAGCGGTGACATCACTGAGAATGCAGCCTATCCATCACTACAGATCAGCGGTGCCATCACTGAGAATGCCAGGCCTATCCATCACTATAGATCAGCGGTGACATCACTGAGAGAATGCAGCCTATCCATCACTAGAGATCAGCGGTGACATCACCGAGAATGCCCCCTATTCCGTCACTAGAGATCAGCGGTGACATCACTGAGAATGTAGGCTATCCCTTCACTAGAGATCAGCGGTGACATCACTGAGAATGCCGCCTATCCATCACTAGAGATCAGCGGTGACATCACGAGAATGCCGCCTATCCGTCACTAGAGATCAGCGGTGACATCACTGAGAATGTAGGCTATCCCTTCACTAGAGATCAGCGGTGACATCACTGAGAATGCAGCCTATCCATCACTAGAGATCAGCGGTGACATCACCGAGAATGCCCCCTATCCGTCACTAGAGATCAGCGGTGACATCACTGAGAATGTAGGCTATCCCTTCACTAGAGATCAGCGGTGACATCACTGAGAATGCAGCCTATCCATCACTAGAGATCAGCGGTGACATCACTGAGAATGCCGCCCTATCTATTCACTATAGATCAGCGGTGACATCACTGAGAATGCCGCCTATCCATCACTAGAGATCAGCGGTGACATCACTGAGAATGCAGCCTATCCATCACTAGAGATCAGTGGTGCATCACTGAGAATGGCCGCCTATCCATTCACCAGAGATCAAGCGGTGACATCACTGAGAATGCTGGCCTATCCAACACTAGAGATCAGCGGTGACATCACTGAGAATGCCGCCTATCCATCACTAGAGATCAGCGGTGACATCACTGAGAATGCCGCCTATCCATCACTAGAGATCAGCGGTGACATCACTGAGAATGCCGCCTATCCATCACTAGAGATCAGAGGTGACATACCTGAGAATGCAGCCTATCCATCACTAGAGATCAGCGGTGACATCACTGAGAATGCCGCCTATCCATCACTAGAGATCAGCGGTGACATCACTGAGAATGCAGCCTATCCATCACTAGAGATCAGCGGTGACATCACTGAGAATGCAGCCTATCCATCACTAGAGATCAGCGGTGACATCACTGAGAATGCCGCCTATCCGTCACTAGAGATCAGCGGTGACATCACTGAGAATGCCGCCTATCCGTCACTAGAGATCAGCGTGACATCACTGAGAATGCCGCCTATCATCACTAGAGATCAGCGGTGACATCACTGAGAATGCTGCCTATCCATCACCAGAGATCAGCGGTGACATCACTGAGAATGCAGCCTATCCATCACTAGAGATCAGCGGTGACATCACTGAGAATGCCAGCCTATCCATCACTAGAGATCAGCGGTGCCATCACTGAGGAATGCAGCCTATCCATCACTAGAGATCAGCGGTGACATCACTGAGAATGCAGCCTATCCATCACTAGAGATCAGCGGTGACATCACCGAGAATGCCCCCTATCCGTCACTAGAGATCACGGTGACATCACTGAGAATGTAGGCTATCCCTTCACTAGAGATCAGCGGTGACATCACTGAGAATGCAGCCTATCCATCACTAGAGATCAGCGGTGACATCACTGAGAATGCCGCCTATCTATTCACTAGAGATCAGCGGTGACATCACTGAGAATGCCGCCTATCCATCACTAGAGATCAGCGGTGACATCACTGAGAATGCAGCCTATCCATCACTAGAGATCAGCGGTGACATCACCGAGAATGCCGCCTATCCGTCACTAGAGATCAGCGGTGACATCACTGAGAATGCCGCCTATCCATCACTAGAGATCAGCGGTGACATCACTGAGAATGCCGCCTATCCATCACTAGAGATCAGCGGTGCCATCACTGAGAATGCCGCCTATCCATCACTAGAGATCAGCGGTGCCATGTATATGGGTCTTTCTTGATTTTTGGAGGATCCACGGACATGAAAAGTGAAAAAAAAAACGAAGTCAAGTTTCCATTGAAAATGATATGAAAAACGGACACGGATCACGGACGCGGAGGACTATCTTGTGTGCATCCGTGATTTTTCAATGGGTCCGTGAACCGTTGTCCGTGAAAAAAATAGACAGGTCATATTTTTTTCACGGACTGGAAAAACTGATCACGGACAACGGAAGCCAAAACGGTGCATTTTCAGATTTTTCCACTGACCCATTAAAAGTCAATGGGTCCACGAAAAAAAAACGGAAAACGGAACAATGGCCGTGGATGCACACAACGGTCGTGTGCATGAGGCCTAATCCTGATTTCTTGGCGGTTTTCCTCTCGGGGTCATTAGACTGATGTCACTGTCCAGCGGAGGGTGAGGGGCGGCACCGCTTATCTCATGACAAGTGGATGGAGACCGATGTCCTGTGGAGGTGAAGTGTCATGTAGGGGCCGCACCATCCCCGGACCGCTGATCCTCCCCCGATGCCGCAGCGCAGAATGGGAGGAGCTACATCTGGAGGTCCTGGGGTAAAGCACCGCTGTGTACAACACAAAGGCGCAAAACCAGGAGCCGTGTCCGCCAGAGAGACCGCGCACACCGCCCCGGGGGGCTTCACAAACGTATTCATACATGATAAGTGCCGCAAGATGGTGCCACTAAGGAGTGCGCCCGTCCTGGAGAACATGGGGGGCCTGCATCACTGCATACCTCTGCTTCATGTCAGTGAAAGGTAACACTAGTGTGCACTCCCACCCTGAGCCGGGCACGTCTGTGAATCGTCAGCCATCTTTTGCGGTCAGTTGGACGGGTGATGACGTGTGTAACACAGAATGCATTCCCCGGCACACAGCACAACCGGGGGAGGGGCGTCCTGTATCAGAGACATTAATATAAGGCTGATAGGTCAGTGGGGCTCTGACGGGGTGTGCAGGAAAAACCTGAGGGCCCCACATATACAGCGGTGTACGCCCCCACATATACAGCGGTGTACGCCCCCACATATACAGCGTTGTACACCCCCACATATACAGCGGTGTACGCCCCCACATATACAGCGGTGTTACGCCCCCCACATATACAGCGGTGTACACCCCCCACATATACAGCGGTGTACGCCCCCCACATATACAGCGGTGTACACCCCCCCACATATACAGCGGTGTACAGCCCCCACATATACAGCGGTGTACGCCCCCCACATATACAGCGGTGTACGCCCCCACTTATACAGCGGTGTACACCCCACATATACAGCGGTGTACACCCCCCACATATACAGCGGTGTACGCCCCCCACATATACAGCGGTGTACGCCCCCACATATACAGCGGTGTACGCCCCCCACATATACAGCGGTGTACCCCCCCACATATACAGCGGTGTACACCCCCACATATACAGCGGTGTACACCCCCCACATATACAGCGGTGTACGCCCCCCACATATACAGCGGTGTACGCCCCCCACATATACAGCGGTGTACACCCCCACATATACAGCGGTGTACGCCCCCCACATATACAGCGGTGTACGCCCCCCACATATACAGCGGTGTACACCCCCCCCCATATACAGCGGTGTACACCCCCCACATATACAGCGGTGTACTCCCCCCACATATACAGCGGTATACACCCCCCACATATACAGCAGTGTAACACCCCCCACATATACAGCGGTGTACGCCCCCCCCATATACAGCAGTGTACACCCCCACATATACAGCGGTGTAACGCCCCCACATATACAGCGGTGTACACCCCCCCATATAAAGCGGTGTATACCCTTCACATATACAGCGGTGTACGCCCCCCACATATACAGCGGTGTACACCCCCCCATATAAAGCGGTGTATACCCTTCACATATACAGCGGTGTACGCCCCCACATATACAGCGGTGTACACCCCCCCATATAAAGCGGTGTATACCCTTCACATATACAGCGGTGTACACCCTTCACATATACAGCGGTGTACGCCCCCACATATACAGCGGTATACACCCCCCACATATACAGCAGTGTACGCCCCCACATATACAGCGGTATACACCCCCCACATATACAGCAGTGTACGCCCCCACATATACAGCGGTATACACCCCCCACATATACAGCGGTGTACACCCCCCACATATACAGCGGTGTACGCCCCCACATATACAGCGGTGTACGCCCCCCACATATACAGCAGTGTACACCCCCACATATACAGCGGTGTACGCCCCCCCATATACAGCGGTGTACACCCCCCCATATAAAGCGGTGTATACCCTTCACATATACAGCGGTGTACGCCCCCACATATACAGCGGTGTACGCCCCCCACATATACAGCAGTGTACACCCCCACATATACAGCGGTGTACGCCCCCCATATACAGCGGTGTACACCCCCCATATACAGCGGTGTACACCCCCCATATAAAGCGGTGTATACCCTTCACATATACAGCGGTGTACGCCCCCACATATACAGCGGTGTACACCCCCCATATAAAGCGGTGTATACCCTTCACATATACAGCGGTGTACGCCCCCCACATATACAGCAGTGTATACCCCCCACATATACAGCAGTGTATACCCCCCACATATACAGCGGTGTACACCCCCCCATATAAAGCGTTGTTAAACCCCCCACATATACAGCGGTGTACACCCCCCACATATACAGCGGTGTACACCCCCCACATATACAGCGGTGTACACCCCCCACATATACAGCGGTGTACACCCCCCCATATAAAGCGGTGTATACCCCCCACATATACAGCGGTGTACACCCCCCACATATACAGCGGTGTACACCCCCCCATATAAAGCGGTGTATACCCCCCACATATACAGCGGTGTACACCCCCCATATACAGCAGTGTACACACCCCATATACAGCAGTGTACACCCCCACATATACAGCGGTGTACACCCCCACATATACAGCGGTGTACGCCCCCCCACATATACAGCAGTGTACTCCCCCCACATATACGGCAGTGTATACCCCCACATATACGGCAGTGTATACCCCCCACATATACGGCAGTGTATACTCCCACATATACGGCAGTGTACGCAGTGTATACCCCCCACATATACGGCAGTGTATACCCCCCACATATACAGCAGTGTACACAGTGTATACCCCCCACATATACAGCGGTGTATACCCCCCACATATACAGCGGTGCATACCCCCCACATATACAGCAGTGCATACCCCCCACATATACAGCGGTGTATACCCCCCACATATACAGCGGTGCATACCCCCCACATATACAGCGGTGTATACCCCCCACATATACAGCGGTGCATACCCCCCACATATACAGCAGTGTATACCCCCCACATATACAGCGGTGTATACCCCCCACATATACAGCGGTGCATACCCCCCACAATATACAGCAGTGTATACCCCCCACATATACAGCAGTGTATACCCCCCACATATTCGGCAGTGTACGCAGTGTATACCCCCCACATATACAGCAGTGTACACCCCCCACATATACAGCGGTGTACACCCCCCACATATACAGCGGTGTACGCCCCCCACATATACAGCAGTGTACTCCCCCCCACATATATGGCAGTGTATACCCCCACATATACGGCAGTGTATACCCCCCACATATACGGCAGTGTATACTCCCACATATACGGCAGTGTACGCAGTGTATACCCCCCCACATATACGGCAGTGTATACCCCCCACATATACAGCAGTGTACACAGTGTATACCCCCCACATATACAGCGGTGTATACCCCCCACATATACAGCGGTGCATACCCCCCACATATACAGCGGTGTATACCCCCACATATACAGCGGTGCATACCCCCCACATATACAGCGGTGTATACCCCCCACATATACAGCGGTGCATACCCCCCACATATACAGCGGTGTATACCCCCACATATACAGCGGTGCATACCCCCCACATATACAGCGGTGTATACCCCCCCACATATACAGCGGTGCATACCCCCCACATATACAGCAGTGTACACCCCCCCCACATATACAGCGGTGTATACCCCCCACATATACAGCGGTGCATACCCCCCACATATACAGCAGTGTATACCACCCCACATATACAGCAGTGTATACCCCCCACATATTCGGCAGTGTACGCAGTGTATACCCCCCACATATACAGCAGTGTACACCCCCCACATATACAGCGGGTGTACACCCCCCCACATATACAGCAGTGTATACCCCCCACATATACAGCGGTGCATACCCCCCACATATACAGCAGTGTATACCCCCCACACATACAGCAGTGTATACCCCCCACCATATTCGGCAGTGTACGCAGTGTATACCCCCCACATATACAGCAGTGTACACCCCCCACATATACAGCGGTGTACACCCCCCACATATTACAGCGGTGTACACCCTTCACATATACAGCGGTGCATACCCCCCACATATACAGCGGTGTACACCCCCCACATATACAGCAGTGTACTCCCCCCACATATATGGCAGTGTATACCCCACACATATACAGCGGTGTACACCCCCCACATATACAGCGGTGTACACCCCCACATATACAGCAGTGTATACCCCCCACATATACAGCAGTGTATACCCCCCACATATACAGCAGTGTATACCCCCCACATATACAGCAGTGTATACCCCCCACATATTCGGCAGTGTACGCAGTGTATACCCCCCACATATACAGCAGTGTACACCCCCACATATACAGCGGTGTACACCCCCCCACATATACAGCAGTGTATACCCCCCACATATACAGCGGTGCACACCCCCCACATATACAGCAGTGTATACCCCCCACATATTCGGCAGTGTACGCAGTGTATACCCCCCACATATACAGCAGTGTACACCCCCCACATATACAGCGGTGTACACCCCCCACATATACAGCAGTGTATACCCCCCACATATACAGCGGTATACACCCCCCACATATACAGCAGTGTACACCCCCCCACATATACAGCGGTGTACACCCCCCACATATACGGCAGTGTATACCCCCCACATATATGCCAGTGTACGCAGTGTACACCTCCAACATATACGGCAGTGTATACCCCCCACATATTCGGCAGTGTACGCAGTGTATACCCCCCACATATACAGCAGTGTACACCCCCCACATATACAGCGGTGTACGCCCCCCCACATATAAAGCGGTGTACACCCCCCACATATACAGCGGTGTACACCCACCACATATACAGCGGTGTATACCCCCCACATATACAGCGGTGTACACCCCCCATATACAGCAGTGTACACACCCCATATACAGCAGTGTACACCCCCCACATATACAGCGGTGTACACCCCCCACATATACAGCGGTGTACACCCCCCACATATACAGCGGTGTACACCCCCCACATATACAGCGGTGTACGCCCCCCCACATATACAGCGGTGTACTCCCCCCACATATATGGCAGTGTATACCCCACACATATACGGCAGTGTACACAGTGTGTACCCCCATATATACGGCAGTGTACGCAGTGTATACCCCCCACATATACGGCAGTGTACGCAGTGTATACCCCCCATGCATACAGCAGTGTACACAGTGTATACCCCCCACATATACGGCAGTGTACGCAGTGTATACCCCCCACATATACGGCAGTGTACGCAGTGTATACCCCCACATATACGGCGTGTACGCAGTGTATACCCCCCACATATACGGCAGTGTACGCAGTGTATACCCCCACATATTCGGCAGTGTACGCAGTGTATACCCCCCACATATACGGCAGTGTACACCCCCCACATATACAGCAGTGTATACCCCCCACATATACAAAGTGTATACCCCCCACATATACGGCAGTGTACGCAGTGTACACCCCCCACATATACAGCAGTGTATACCCCCCACATATACAAAGTGTATACCCCCCACATATTCGGCAGTGTACACAGTGTATACCCCCTACATATACGGCAGTGTACACAGTGTATACCCCCCACATATACGGCAGTGTACGCAGTGTATACCCCCCCCATATACAGCAGTGTATACCCCCCACATATACGGCAGTGTACGCAGTGTATACCCCCCCCATATACAGCAGTGTATACCCCCCACATATACGGCAGTGTACGCAGTGTATACCCCCCACATATACGGCAGTGTACGCAGTGTATACCCCCCACATATACGGCAGTGTACGCAGTGTATACCCCCCACATATACGGCAGTGTACGCAGTGTATACCCCCCACACATACGGCAGTGTACGCAGTGTATACCCCCCACACATACAGCGGTGTATGTCCCCCACATATACGGCAGTGTACACCCCCCACATATACAGCGGTGTAAACCCCCCACATATACGGCAGTGTACACCCCCCACATATACAGCGGTGTATGCCCCCCACATATACGCCAGTGTACACAGTGTACACCCCCCACATATATGGCAGTGTACACAGTGTATACCCCCCACATATACGGCAGTGTACACAGTGTATACCCCCCACATATATGGCAGTGTATACCCCCCACATATACGGCAGTGTATACCCCCCACATATACGGCAGTGTACACAGTGTATACCCCCCAAATATATGGCAGTGTACACAGTGTATACCCCCCACATATACGGCAGTGTACACAGTGTATACCCCCCACAAATACAGCAGTGTACACAGTGTATACCTCCCATATATACAGCAGTGTACGCAGTGTATACCCCCCACATATACGGCAGTGTACACCCCCCACATATATGGCAGTGTACACAGTGTATACCCCCCACATATATGGCAGTGTACACCCCCACATATACGGCAGTGTAAACCCCCCACATATACGGCAGTGTACACAGTGTGTACCCCCCACATATATGGCAGTGTACACCCCCCACATATACGGCAGTGTAAACCCCCCACATATACGGCAGTGTATACTCCCACATATACGGCAGTGTACACAGTGTATACCCCCCACATATACGGCAGTGTATACCCCCCACATATACAGCAGTGTACACAGTGTATACCCCCCACATATATGGTAGTGTATACCCCCCACATATACAGCGGTGTATACCCCCCACATATACAGCGGTGCATACCCCCCACATATACAGCAGTGTATACCCCCCACATATACAGCAGTGTATACCCCCCACATATTCGGCAGTGTACGCAGTGTATACCCCCCACATATACAGCAGTGTACACCCCCCACATATACAGCGGTGTACACCCCCCACATATACGGCAGTGTACACAGTGTATACCCGCGCACAGATTTCCTGCTTCCTGTTAATTCACAGCTGAGAAAACACTTGGTGTCACCGATCGGATTCGCCCTCGCTACGGTCAGAATATGAATAATGGAGGACGGTGCCCTCTAACTCCAGGGTGAAGACCCCTCATTTCATGGCTGGAACGTCCCATGGTCAGTGGTCTGTTCTAGGGGAATAAAATGCAGACACCAGAGAGGTGACGGCAGAGGAAACCGATGTGAGAAGGGACAGATGTCCTAATGAAAATGGGGACTTGTACCATCACAGGGGCCCCATCCGGCACATTGAGCCATCAGACAGGGGCGCTCTCTTTGGGGACCCCCTCTATTAGCCAGAGCAGAGAGAAGCGGCACAAGCAGCGAATCTCTGAACAGTTAACGAAATGCCGCCACCTCCCCTCGCCCCTCCCCCCCCGTTATCACAGGCTAATCAATTAATCTGTAGCCGCATTGCTTTGAAGAATTTCCTTGATGAACAGAAAGCAAGAATACCAGTGAGGACTGACACTTGCATAGGAAAGTAGCTCTACTGCGGAAAGAAGGACAACTCTCTGGCGCCACCTACTGGGACAGCGCTCCTACATGTCCAATCCTTCAACAAGCTTTGCAATATGAGGATACACGGCCGACCAGAACCTCCTGCAGTTCTTCCCTGGGAGCATAGCCAGGACTGTACTGCTTCCTGCGACGCCTTACTGGTCCTCATAAGGACAGACCTGCTCCCCCAACACGTGCGCAGGCGTCCATCAGTAGGGTATGGGGGGGCTTAAATCTGAGCAGTGATATCGTATCATGGCTCACTGATACTTGTGCTCTTTAGTCAGTGGGGATTCAAGGGTTAAATCTGTGTCCTGACCAGTGATAAGGAGGCAGACCTACCGACAAGGGCAGGATTGGTGGGGGAGTCAGAGACCTGTTGGGGGGCTCCAGGTGTACGCAGTGTATACCCCCCACATATACAGTTGATTGGAGAGGAGTCAGAGACCTGTTGGGGGGCTCCAGGTGTACGTAGTGTATACCCCCCACTATACAGTTGATTGGAGAGGAGTCAGAGACCTGTTGGGGGGCTCCAGGTGTACGTAGTGTATACCCCCCACATATACAGTTGATGGAGAGGAGTCAGAGACCTGTTGGGGGGGCCCAAGGTGTACGTAGTGTATACCCCCCACATATACAGTTGATTGGCGGGGAGTCAGAGACCTGTTGGGGGGCTCCAGGTGTACGCAGTGTATACCCCCCACATATACAGTCGATTGGAGAGGAGTCAGAGACCTGTTGGGGGGCTCCAGGTGTACGCAGTGTATACCCCCCACATATACAGTCGATTGGCGGGGAGTCAGAGACCTGTTGGGGGGCTCTAGGTGTACGTAGTGTATACCCCCCACATATACAGTCGAGTGGCGGGGAGTCAGAGACCTGTTGGGGGGCTCCAGGTGTACGTAGTGTATACCCCCCACATATAACAGTCGATTGGCGGGGAGTCAGAGACCTGTTGGGGGGCTCCAGGTGTACGTAGTGTATACCCCCCACATATACAGTCGATTGGAGGGGAGTCAGAGACCTGTTGGGGGGCTCCAGGTGTACGTAGTGTATACCCCCCACATATACAGTCGATTGGCGGGGAGTCAGAGACCTGTTGGGGGGCTCCAGGTGTACATAGTGTATACCCCCCACATATACAGTCGATTGGCGGGGAGTCAGAGACCTGTTGGGGGGCTCCAGGTGTACGCAGTGTATACCCCCCACATATACAGTCGATTGGAGGGGAGTCAGAGACCTGTTGGGGGGCTCCAGGTGTACGTAGTGTATACCCCCCACATATACAGTCGATTGGTGGGGAGTCAGAGACCTGTTGGGGGGCTCCAGGTGTACATAGTGTATACCCCCCACATATACAGTTGATTGGCGGGGAGTCAGAGACCTGTTGGGGGGGCTCCAGGTGTACGCAGGTGTATACCCCCCACATATACAGTCGATTGGCGGGGGAGTCAGAGACCTGTTGGGGGCTCCAGGTGGTACGTAGTGTATACCCCCACATACACAGTCGATTAGAGGGGAGTCAGAGACCTGTTGGGGGGCTCCAGGTGTACGTAGTGTATACCCCCCACATATACAGTCGATTGGCGAGGAGTCAGAGACCTGTTGGGGGGCTCCAGGTGTACGTAGTGTATACCCCCCACATATACAGTCGATTGGCGGGAGTCAGAGACCTGTTGGGGGGCTCCAGGTGTACGCAGTGTATACCCCCCACATATTCAGTCGATTGGCGGGGAGTCAGAGACCTGTTGGGGGGCTCCAGGTGTGCGTAGTGTATACCCCCCACATATACAGTCGATTGGCGGGGAGTCAGAGACCTGTTGGAGGGCTCCAGGTGTACGTAGTGTATACCCCCCACATATACAGTCGATTGGAGAGGAGTCAGAGACCTGTTGGGGGGCTCCAGGTGTACGCAGTGTATACCCCCCACATATACAGTTGATTGGAGAGGAGTCAGAGACCTGTTGGGGGGCTCCAGGTGTACGTAGTGCATACCCCCCACATATACAGTCGATTGGAGAGGAGTCAGAGACCTGTTGGGGGGCTCCAGGTGTACGTAGTGTATACCCCCCACATATACAGTTGATTGGAGAGGAGTCAGAGACCTGTTGGGGGGCTCCAGGTGTACGTAGTGCATACCCCCCACATATACAGTCGATTGGAGAGGAGTCAGAGACCTGTTGGGGGGCTCCAGGTGTACGTAGTGTATACCCCCCACATATACAGTCGATTGGAGGGAGTCAGAGACCTGTTGGGGGGCTCCAGGTGTACGTAGTGTATACCCCCCACATATACAGTCGATTGGCGGGGAGTCAGAGACCTGTTGTGGAGCTCCAGGTGTACGCAGTGTATACCCCCCACATATACAGTCGATTGGCGGGGAGTCAGAGACCTGTTGGGGGGGCTCCAGGTGTACGCAGTGTATACCCCCCACATATACAGTTGATTGGAGAGGAGGCAGAGACCTGTTGGGGGGCCCAAGGTGTACGTAGTGTATACCCCCCACATATACAGTTGATTGGAGAGGAGTCAGAATCCTGTTGGAGGGCTCCAGGTGTACGCAGTGTATACCCCCCACATATACAGTTGATTGGAGAGGAGTCAGAGACCTGTTGGGGGGCTCCAGGTGTACGCAGTGTATACCCCCCACATATACAGTTGATTGGAGAGGAGTCAGAGACCTGTTGGGGGGCTCCAGGTGTACGCAGTGTATACCCCCCACATATACAGTTGATTGGAGAGGAGTCAGAGACCTGTTGGGGGGCTCCAGGTGTACGCAGTGTATACCCCCACATATACAGTTGATTGGAGAGGAGTCAGAGACCTGTTGGGGGGCTCCAGGTGTACGTAGTGTATACCCCCACATATACAGTCGATTGGCGGGGAGTCAGAGACCTGTTGGGGGCTCCAGGTGTACGCAGTGTATACCCCCCCATATACAGTCGATTGGCGGGGAGTCAGAGACCTGTTGGGGGGCTCCAGGTGTACGTAGTGTATACCCCCCACATATACAGTTGATTGGAGAGGAGTCAGAGACCTGTTGGGGGGCTCCAGGTGTACGCAGTGTATACCCCCCACATATACAGTCGATTGGAGGGGAGTCAGAGACCTGTTGGGGGGCTCCAGGTGTACGTAGTGTATACCCCCCACATATACAGTCGATTGGCGGGGAGTCAGAGACCTGTTGGGGGGCTCCAGGTGTACGCAGTGTATACCCCCCACATATACAGTCGATTGGCGGGGAGTCAGAGACCTGTTGGGGGGCTCCAGGTGTACGCAGTGTATACCCCCCACATATACAGTTGATTGGAGAGGAGTCAGAGACCTGTTGGGGGGGCCCAAGGTGTACGTAGTGTATACCCCCCACATATACAGTTGATTGGAGAGGAGTCAGAGACCTGTTGGGGGGCTCCAGGTGTACGTAGTGTATACCCCCCACATATACAGTTGATTGGAGAGGAGTCAGAGACCTGTTGGGGGGCTCCAGGTGTACGCAGTGTATACCCCCCACATATACAGTCGATTGGCGGGGAGTCAGAGACCTGTTGGGGGGCTCCAGGTGTACGCAGTGTATACCCCCCACATATACAGTTGATTGGAGAGGAGGTCAGAGACCTGTTGGGGGGCTCCAGGTGTACGCAGTGTATACCCCCCACATATACAGTTGATTGGAAGAGGAGTCAGAGACCTGTTGGGGGGCTCCAGGTGTACGCAGTGTATACCCCCCACATATACAGTTGATTGGAGAGGAGTCAGAGACCTGTTGGGGGGCCCAAGGTGTACGTAGTGTATACCCCCCACATATACAGTTGATTGGAGAGGAGTCAGAGACCTGTTGGGGGGCTCCAGGTGTACGCAGTGTATACCCCCCACATATACAGTCGATTGGCGGGGAGTCAGAGACCTGTTGGGGGGCTCCAGGTGTACGTAGTGTATACCCCCCACCATATACAGTCGATTGGCGGGGAGTCAGAATCCTGTTGTGGGGCTCCAGGTGTACGCAGTGTATACCCCCCACATATACAGTCGATTGGCGGGGAGTCAGAGAACTGTTGGGGGGCTCCAGGTGTACGCAGTGTATACCCCCCACATATACAGTTGATTGGAGAGGAGTCAGAGGACCTGTTGGGGGGCCCAAGGTGTACGTAGTGTATACCCCCCACATATACAGTTGATTGGAGAGGAGTCAGAGACCTGTTGGGGGGCTCCAGGTGTACGTAGTGTATACCCCCCACATATACAGTTGATTGGAGAGGAGTCAGAGACCTGTTGGGGGGCTCCAGGTGTACGCAGTGTATACCCCCACATATAC
The DNA here is from genome assembly GCF_905171765.1 of Bufo bufo. NCBI lineage: Eukaryota > Metazoa > Chordata > Amphibia > Anura > Bufonidae > Bufo > Bufo bufo. Next base: position 2,203,266 of record NC_053396.1, on the reverse strand, counting down.
AGTTGATTGGAGAGGAGTCAGAGGACCTGTTGGGGGGCTCCAGGTGTACGCAGTGTATACCCCCCACATATACAGTTGATTGGAGAGGAGTCAGAGACCTGTTGGGGGGCCCAAGGTGTACGCAGTGTATACCCCCCACATATACAGTTGATTGGAGAGGAGTCAGAGACCTGTTGTGGGGCTCCAGGTGTACGCAGTGTATACCCCCCACATATACAGTTGATTGGAGAGGAGTCAGAGATCTGTTGGGGGGCTCCAGGTGTACGCAGTGTATACCCCCCCATATACAGTCGATTGGCGGGGAGTCAGAGACCTGTTGGGGGGCTCCAGGTGTACGTAGTGTATACCCCCCACATATACATTTGATTGGAGAGGAGTCAGAGACCTGTTGGGGGGCTCCAGGTGTACGCAGTGTATACCCCCCACATATACAGTTGATTGGAGAGGAGTCAGAGACCTGTTGGGGGGCTCCAGGTGTACGCAGTGTATACCCCCCACATATACAGTTGATTGGAGAGGAGTCAGAGATCTGTTGGGGGGCTCCAGGTGTACGCAGTGTATACCCCCCCATATACAGTCGATTGGCGGGGAGTCAGAGACCTGTTGTGGGGCTCCAGGTGTACGCAGTGTATACCCCCCACATATACATTTGATTGGAGAGGAGTCAGAGACCTGTTGGGGGGCTCCAGGTGTACGTAGTGTATACCCCCCACATATACAGTCGATTAGAGAGGAGTCAGAGACCTGTTGGGGGGCTCTGTGACAAATCACCATTTACATAAACCTGCAGCCTATAGGAAGCCGGGGACCGACCACCCCGAGACCCCCTGACCTCATAACCATACATCACTGAATCACAGGGGGAAAAGCCTCGAATCCATGACACACAGGGGTCCCGAAGAATAGGGGGCACTTATACATAAAAATATCACTATTCAGTGGCATGACACAGAGATAAGCATGATCGCTTCTCCCTGGATCTGAGGCAGCCACTACCCTCGCCTCAGTCCAGAGAATGACCCCCTCACTGTGTCAGGCTATGGATCAGTCTGCCGGTCAGAAAGCACCAAGTGCGGGGACCAGAGACGGCTGTGCGACCATTATGTTTCACATAAGGTTTGATTGCATCCGTTCACTTCATACGTCATTTATTGAGATTTGTGCAGGACACGTCCTGCAGACCGCGATATTCTGACGCCAATTTAAAGGAGGTTAATAGATATTTTTCAGTCTGTGTTCAGCCCATGTCTACGGATCCGCTGAGGAAACGTGTGAAGAACTTTTCACCACCGAGCAAAACCGTGATGTGAACAGGAACAAAAAACAGAAGCCAGAATTATATCATCAAGAGACTTCATGTGAGAAGGTCCAGAACTGACACGAGGCCGACCCGGCACCAGTACACTGTGACCGGCCTGTTCCTGTGTACACCGCCTGCGCTCCGGGCCTCAGCTCTGCGCTGTAGGTGACGTCTGTTCTTTATTTCAGTCCTGACCCAGTACACTGTGACCGGCCTAATGCTGTGTACACCGCCTGCGCTCCGGGCCTCAGCTCTGCGCTGTAGGTGACGTCCGTTCTTTATTTCAGTCCTGACCCAGTACACTGTGACCGGCCTGTTCCTGTGTACACCGCCTGTGCTCGGGCCTCAGCTCTGCGCTGTAGGTGACGTCCGTTCTTTATTTCAGTCCTGACCCAGTACACTGTGACCGGCCTGTTCCTGTGTACACCGCCTGTGCTCCAGGCCTCAGCTCTGCGCTGTAGGTGACGTCCGTTCTTTATTTCAGTCCTGACCCAGTACACTGTGACTGGCCTGTTCCTGTGTACACAGCCTGTGCTCCGGGCCTCAGCTCTGCGCTGTAGGTGACGTCCGCTCTTTATTTCAGTCCTGACCCAGTACACTGTGACCGGCCTGTCCTGTGTACACCGCCTGTGCTCCGGGCCTCAGCTCTGCGCTGTAGGTGACGTCCGTTCTTTATTTCATTCCTGACCCAGTACACTGTGACCGGCCTGTTCCTGTGTACACCGCCTGTGCTCCTGGCCTCAGCTCTGCGCTGTAGGTAACGTCTGTTCTTTATTTCAGTCCTGACCCAGTACACTGTGACAGGCCTGTTCCTGTGTACACCGCCTGTGCTCCAGGCCTCAGCTCTGCGCTGTAGGTGACGTCCGCTCTTTATTTCAGTCCTGACCCAGTACACTGTGACTGGCCTGTTCCTGTGTACACCGCCTGTGCTCCGGGCCTCAGCTCTGCGCTGTAGGTGACGTCTGTTCTTTATTTCAGTCCTGACCCAGTACACTGTGACAGGCCTGTTCCTGTGTACACCACCTGCGCCGTTTCCAGGTGACGTCGATTCCTTATTTCAGTCCTGACCCAGTACACTGTGACCGGCCTGTTCCTGTGTACACCGCCTGTGCTCCGGGCCTCAGCTCTGCGCTGTAGGTAACGTCTGTTCTTTATTTCAGTCCTGACCCAGTACACTGTGACCGGCCTGTTCCTGTGTACACCGCCTGTGCTCCGGGCCTCAGCTCTGCGCTGTAGGTAACGTCTGTTCTTTATTTCAGTCCTGACCCAAGTACACTGTGACAGGCCTGTTCCTGTGTACACCACCTGCGCCGTTTCCAGGTGACGTCGATTCCTTATTCAGTCCTGACCCAGTACACTGTGACCGGCCTGTTCCTGTGTACACCGCCTGTGCTCCGGGCCTCAGCTCTGCGCTGTAGGTAACGTCTGTTCTTTATTCAGTCCTGACCCAGTACACTGTGACCGGCCTGTTCCTGTGTACACCGCCTGTGCTCCGGGCCTCAGCTCTGCGCTGTAGGTGACGTCCGCTCTTTATTTCAGTCCTGACCCAGTACACTGTGACCGGCCTGTTCCTGTGTACACAGCCTGTGCTCCGGGCCTCAGCTCTGCGCTGTAGGTGACGTCCGCTCTTTATTTCAGTCCTGACCCAGTACACTGTGACCGGCCTGTTCCTGTGTACACCACCTGTGCTCCGGGCCTCAGCTCTGCGCTGTAGGTGACGTCCCGCTCTTTATTTCAGTCCTGACCCAGTACACTGTGACCGGCCTGTTCCTGTGTACACCGCATGTGCTCCGGGCCTCAGCTCTGCGCTGTAGGTGACGTCCGCTCTTTATTTCAGTCCTGACCCAGTACACTGTGACCGGCCTGTTCCTGTGTACACAGCCTGTGCTCCGGGCCTCAGCTCTGCGCTGTAGGTGACGTCCGCTCTTTATTTCAGTCCTGACCCAAGTACACTGTGACCGGCCTGTTCCTGTGTACACCACCTGTGCTCCGGGCCTCAGCTCTGCGCTGTAGGTGACGTCCGCTCTTTATTTCAGTCCTGACCCAGTACACTGTGACCGGCCTGTTCCTGTGTACACAGCCTGTGCTCCGGGCCTCAGCTCTGCGCTGTAGGTGACGTCCCGCTCTTTATTTCAGTCCTGACCCAGTACACTGTGACCGGCCTGTTCCTGTGTACACAGCCTGTGCTCCGGGCCTCAGCTCTGCGCTGTAGGTGACGTCCGCTCTTTATTTCAGTCCTGACCCAGTACACTGTGACCGGGCCTGGTTCCTGTGTACACCACCTGTGCTCCGGGCCTCAGCTCTGCGCTGTAGGTGACGTCCCGCTCTTTATTTCAGTCCTGACCCAGTACACTGTGACCGGCCTGTTCCTGTGTACACAGCCTGTGCTCCGGGCCTCAGCTCTGCGCTGTAGGTGACGTCCGCTCTTTATTTCAGTCCTGACCCAGTACACTGTGACCGGCCTGTTCCTGTGTACACCACCTGTGCTCCGGGCCTCAGCTCTGCGCTGTAGGTAACGTCTGTTCTTTATTTCAGTCCTGACCCAGTACACTGTGACCGGCCTGTTCCTGTGTACACAGCCTGTGCTCCGGGCCTCAGCTCTGCGCTGTAGGTGACGTCCGCTCTTTATTTCAGTCCTGACCCAGTACACTGTGACCGGCCTGTTCCTGTGTACACCACCTGTGCTCCGGGCCTCAGCTCTGCGCTGTAGGTAACGTCTGTTCTTTATTTCAGTCCTGACCCAGTACACTGTGACCGGCCTGTTCCTGTGTACACCGCCTGTGCTCCGGGCCTCAGCTCTGCGCTGTAGGTGACGTCCGTTCTTTATTTCAGTCCTGACCCAGTACACTGTGACTGGCCTGTTCCTGTGTACACCGCCTGTGCTCCGGGCCTCAGCTCTGCGCTGTAGGTGACGTCTGTTCTTTATTTCAGTCCTGACCCAGTACACTGTGACCGGCCTGTTCCTGTGTACACCACCTGTGCTCCGGGCCTCAGCTCTGCGCTGTAGGTAACGTCTGTTCTTTATTTCAGTCCTGACCCAGTACACTGTGACCGGCCTGTTCCTGTGTACACCGCCTGTGCTCCGGGCCTCAGCTCTGCGCTGTAGGTGACGTCCGCTCTTTATTTCAGTCCTGACCCAGTACACTGTGACCGGCCTGTTCCTGTGTACACAGCCTGTGCTCCGGGCCTCAGCTCTGCGCTGTAGGTGACGTCCGCTCTTTATTTCAGTCCTGACCCAGTACACTGTGACCGGCCTGTTCCTGTGTACACCACCTGTGCTCCGGGCCTCAGCTCTGCGCTGTAGGTGACGTCCGCTCTTTATTTCAGTCCTGACCCAGTACACTGTGACCGGCCTGTTCCTGTGTACACAGCCTGTGCTCCGGGCCTCAGCTCTGCGCTGTAGGTGACGTCCGCTCTTTATTTCAGTCCTGACCCAGTACACTGTGACCGGCCTGTTCCTGTGTACACCACCTGTGCTCCGGGCCTCAGCTCTGCGCTGTAGGTAACGTCTGTTCTTTATTTCAGTCCTGACCCAGTACACTGTGACCGGCCTGTTCCTGTGTACACCGCCTGTGCTCCGGGCCTCAGCTCTGCGCTGTAGGTGACGTCCGTTCTTTATTTCAGTCCTGACCCAGTACACTGTGACTGGCCTGTTCCTGTGTACACCGCCTGTGCTCCGGGCCTCAGCTCTGCGCTGTAGGTGACGTCTGTTCTTTATTTCAGTCCTGACCCAGTACACTGTGACAGGCCTGTTCCTGTGTACACCACCTGCGCCGTTTCCAGGTGACGTTGATTCCTTATTTCAGTCCTGACCCAGTACACTGTGACCGGCCTGTTCCTGTGTACACCGCCTGTGCTCCGGGCCTCAGCTCTGCGCTGTAGGTAACGTCTGTTCTTTATTTCAGTCCTGACCCAGTACACTGTGACCGGCCTGTTCCTGTGTACACCGCCTGTGCTCCGGGCCTCAGCTCTGCGCTGTAGGTGACGTCCCGCTCTTTATTTCAGTCCTGACCCAGTACACTGTGACCGGCCTGTTCCTGTGTACACCACCTGTGCTCCGGGCCTCAGCTCTGCGCTGTAGGTGACGTCCGCTCTTTATTTCAGTCCTGACCCAGTACACTGTGACCGGCCTGTTCCTGTGTACACCGCCTGTGCTCGGGCCTCAGCTCTGCGCTGTAGGTGACGTCCGCTCTTTATTTCAGTCCTGACCCAGTACACTGTGACCGGCCTGTTCCTGTGTACACCACCTGTGCTCCGGGCCTCAGCTCTGCGCTGTAGGTGACGTCCGCTCTTTATTTCAGTCCTGACCCAGTACACTGTGACCGGCCTGTTCCTGTGTACACCGCCTGTGCTCCGGGCCTCAGCTCTGCGCTGTAGGTGACGTCCGTTCCTTATTTCAGTCCTGACCCAGTACACTGTGACCGGCCTGTTCCTGTGTACACCGCCTGTGCTCCGGGCCTCAGCTCTGCGCTGTAGGTGACGTCCATTCTTTATTTCAGTCCTGACCCAGTACACTGTGACAGGCCTGTTCCTGTGTACACCGCCTGTGCTCCAGGCCTCAGCTCTGCGCTGTAGGTGACATCCGTTCTTTATTTCAGTCCTGACCCAGTACACTGTGACCGGCCTGTTCCTGTGTACACCGCCTGTGCTCCAGGCCTCAGCTCTGCGCTGTAGGTGACGTCCGCTCTTTATTTCAGTCCTGACCCAGTACACTGTGACCGGCCTGTTCCTGTGTACACCACCTGCGCCGTTTCCAGGTGACGTCCATTCCTTATTTCAGTCCTGACCCAGTACACTGTGACCGGCCTGTTCCTGTGTACACCACCTGCGCTGTTTCCAGGTGACATCCGTTCTTTATTTCAGTCCTGACCCAGTACACTGTGACCGGCCTGTTCCTGTGTACACAGCCTGTGCTCCGGGCCTCAGCTCTGCGCTGTAGGTGACGTCCGCTCTTTATTTCAGTCCTGACCCAGTACACTGTGACCGGCCTGTTCCTGTGTACACCACCTGCGCTGTTTCCAGGTGACATCCGTTCTTTATTTCAGTCCTGACCTTGTATGTCTCCTGACTCAGTCAGCTCAGGAGTTCGCCAGTCTTCGGGCTCAGAGATCCTGAACGCAGTCTTCTGCTTTCTCTGGACTATTAAGAAGGCTGCACCCCAAAACCTTCCAATGCACCAGAATCCAAACATTCCTTACTGCTGCGGTGCATCGCTGGAGACGTGGTGCTTCCACCCGTTCTGATCCGGGTACTGCTGGACTGGATCATACACCGTCTCCTGGGGAGCCCCAGGGGAGATTAGGCTTCAGAGACCCAGGGGGCAGGAACGCTCCTCTTATAACCTGTGTCCATGGTGGGTGCACCCCCCGCCTTCCCCCTGGCGTTAGCGGATTAATGAGAGCATTTCATTACTTACCATTAATAAGCGGACAATTAATTACCGTGCATTCCCCTGAATGAAGGGCGTGACACTGCGGGGGGTGTCCTTCTGTATGCAGCGCAGGAGTCTACGTGTCCGATCAGGACTGGCTCCATCTTCTGGACTTAGGACACGCAAAGGGTCCGCACATGGATTTAGCTCCATTTAGTCTCATCAAGGTGAATTTTTATTTTTTTTATTAAAATATCTGCAGAAAAATCCACCCTGCACGAACCGCGCCGTGGATCCCCACTGGTGGATGTTCAGTGGCATCCGGTAGGGAACATGTAAGGAAAATCAGCAAACCACAGGAACCTGGAAAAGCTGGGTTACAAGAGAGGATCTCAGCATAGAGCCGCAGGGCGGCACAGAGGCCCTACACTTCAGCTTCATGTAAGCTGCCACATCGGGCACCCACAAGGCACAGTAGGGGAGAATACTTCTAGAACACGGCACGGTTCTGGTCCGGCACGGTTCTGGTCCTTGCCGCCAGGGACACATCATCCCTCTGCTGTAAAAGTGATTTAGCATTTTGCACATTTCTTGTAGTACCTCTTTTCGCCACCATCAGCACCACAACCATCCTATAGAAACCACTGGAACAGCGCCCCCACACAAGAATCAGACATCAGAAATCCTCGGCAGATCCAGTCCACCCATCACCAGGTTTCATGGGGAAGACCCCAGTAATGTTACTGACAATGTCCATACGCCAGTGTGGGCGGCTACGTCAGAGGTGAGAAGTGTACGATGGCGTCATCTCACCAGTGTGAACAGAGGACAAGTCTCATCATCAGCAGATACTGGAAACCACAAGAGCTGGAGGGAGTGACCACGCTGACATCTAGTGGCCAAACCAGGAAACACAACACAAATAGGTACACGATGGGGGCAGTAGTGCTGTGCGTTCTCTGAGACAGTACAGGCAGTATCTTCATGTGGGGGGCACTTCAGATACCCGCTCTTCATGTGGGGGGCACTTCTTCAGATACCCGCGCTTCATGTGGGGGGCACTTCAGATACCCGCTCTTCATGTGGGGGGCACTTCAGATACCCGCTCTTCATGTGGGGGGCACTTCAGATACCCGCTCTTCATGTGGGGGGCACTTCAGATACCCGCTCTTCATGTGGGGGGCACTTCTTCAGATACCCGCTCTTCATGTGGGGGGCACTTCAGATACCTGCTCTTCATGTGGGGGGCACTTCAGATACCCGCTCTTCATGTGGGGGGCACTTCGGATACCCGCTCTTCATGTGGGGGGCACCTCAGATACCCGCTCTTCATGTGGGGGGCACTTCAGATACCCGCTCTTCATGTGGGGGGCACTTCAGATACCCGCTCTTCATGTGGGGGGCACCTCAGATACCCGCTCTTCATGTGGGGGGCACTTCAGATACCCGCTCTTCATGTGGGGGGCACTTCAGATACCCGCTCTTCATGTGGGGGGCACCTCAGATACCCGCTCTTCATGTGGGGGGCACTTCAGATACCCGCTCTTCATGTGGGGGGCACTTCAGATACCCGCTCTTCATGTGGGGGGCACCTCAGATAAATTGCTTCCTGTGAATACACATAACCCACAAGGGAACACAATAACACATTGCCCAGTATAATATCAAAATATATTCAATTTATTAAATAAAGTGTCAAAATACATAATTTAAAACATAGATAAAAAAACATCAGAAATGGGTAATGAGACCAAATCACTGTCCACTGACATCAGATGTAAAGAAATACCAGGGGGGGGGGGGGGGGGGGGACATGTGGTGGGATAGAAGATCATAGACAACTAGTAAAAGTGGCCAAAAAATGACTAAACATTCATATAAGAGGGGGACGTCCTAACATCATGACAAAGGGAAACGCGTGGGTGACGTGCCCCCCACAGAAAGAGCGGGGATCTGAAGTGCCCCCCACATAAAGAGCAGGGATCTGAGGTGCCCCCCACATGAAGAGCGGGGATCTGAAGTGCCCCCCACATGAAGAGCGGGGATCTGAAGTGCCCCCCACATGAAGAGCGGGGATCTGAAGTGTCCCCCACATGAAGTGCGGGGATCTGAAGTGCCCCCCACATAAGGAGCAGGGATCTGAAGTGCCCCCCACATGAAGAGCGGGGATCTGAAGTGCCCCCCACATAAAGAGCGGGGATCTGAAGTGCCCCCCACATGAAGAGCGGGGATCTGAAGTCCCCCCCACATGAAGAGCGGGTATCTGAAGTCCCCCCCACATGAAGAGCGGGTATCTGAAGTCCCCCCCACATGAAGAGCGGGTATCTGAGGTGCCCCCCACATAAAGAGCGGGTACCTGAAGTGCCCCCCACATAAAGAGCAGGTATCTGAGGTGCCCCCCACATGAAGAGTGGGCACCCCCTCCCCCTTCTCAGATATTACGCGCACAGTAGTCCATGATAAATAGAGTCCTCATTCGCCGATCTCATTCGCCGTGTTATCGTATATTTAATCACTCAGGATACTTTCACACTAGTGTTTTAGTTTTCCGGTATTGAGATCCGCCATAGGGTCTCAATACCGGAAGAAAAACGCTTCAGTTTTGTCCCCATTCATTGTCAATGGAGACAAAACGTAACGGAATAGAACAGAACGGAGCGCTCCAAAATGCATTCCGTTCCGTTTAGTTGCGTTCTCATCCCGGAGAGCAAAACGCAACATGTTGTAGTTTCAGTTTGCTTTCCATCCTGGGATTCGGCATGACCCCCAATGCAAGTCAATGGGGACGGATCTATTTTCTCTGACACAATAGAAAACGGATTCGTCCCCCATTGACTTTCAGTGGAGGTCATGACGGATCCGTCTTGGCAATGTCACAGATAATACAACCGGATCCGAGAACAGATGCAGACGTCGTATTATCGGTAACGCTGGTGTGGACGGAGCCGGCGTAAGTTTATTCATCCTCAAATCTTTTGCATTCACCTGACGTTACACTTGGTGTCAGAAGTGGGATTTAAGTGAATGAATATCCTCATCGCTGAGAGGGCGTTACATAGAGAGAGGGGAGTCGCCACTCCGAAGGGGAACCCGCACAATCGCGAGAATTAATAATTTACGGGCAGATTATTAGGGTTGCATGTGTTGTGGAGGAGTGAGTGGAGCTGTGAGTGGAGCAGTGAGTGGAGCAGTGAGTGGGGCTGTGAGTGGAGCTGTGAGTGGGGCTGTGAGTGGGGCAGTGAGTGGGGCTGTGAGTGGAGCAGTGAGTGGGGCTGTGAGTGGGGCTGTGAGTGGAGCAGTGAGTGGAGCAGTGAGTGGGGCTGTGAGTGGGGCTGTGAGTGGAGCTGTGAGTGGAGCAGTGAGTGGGGCTGTGAGTGGAGCAGTGAGTGGAGCAGTGAGTGGGGCTGTGAGTGGAGGAGTGAGTGGAGGAGTGAGTGGAGGAGTGAGTGGAGCTGTGAGTGGGGCTGTGAGTGGGGCAGTGAGTGGAGCAGTGAGTGGAGCAGTGAGTGGGGCTGTGAGTGGAGCAGTAAGTGGGGCAGTGAGTGGAGCTGTGAGTGGAGCAGTGAGTGGGGCTGTGAGTGGAGCAGTGAGTAGGGCTGTGAGTGGAGCAGTGAGTGGGGCAGTGAGTAGAGCTGTGAGTGGGGCTGTGAGTGGGGCTGTGAGTGGAGCAGTAAGTGGAGCTGTGAGTGGAGCTGTGAGTGGAGCAGTGAGTGGGGCTGTGAGTGGAGCAGTGAGTAGGGCTGTGAGTGGAGCAGTGAGTGGGGCAGTGAGTAGAGCTGTGAGTGGGGCTGTGAGTGGAGCAGTAAGTGGAGCTGTGAGTGGAGCTGTGAGGGCGGCTGTGAGTGGGGCAGTGAGTGGAGCAGTGAGTGGAGCAGTGAGTGGAGCTGTGAGTAGAGCTGTGAGTGGAGCAGTGAGTGGAGCTGTGAGTAGAGCAGTGAGTGGAGCAGAGAGTGGAGCAGTGAGTGGAGCTGTGAGTGGAGCAGTGAGTGGAGCAGTGAGTGGAGCTGAGAGTGGAGCTGAGAGTGGAGCTGAGAGTGGAGCTGAGAGTGGAGCTGAGAGTGGAGTTGTGAGTGGAGCTGTGAGTGGGGCTGTGAGTGGAGCAGTGAGTGGGGCTGTGAGTGGAGCAGTGAGTGGGGCTGTGAGTGGAGCAGTGAGTGGGGCTGAGTGGAGCTGTGAGTAGAGCTGTGAGTGGAGCTGTGAGTGGAGCAGTGAGTGGGGCTGTGAGTAGGGCTGTGAGTGGAGCAGTGAGAGGGGCTGTGAGTGGAGCAGTGAGTGGAGCTGAGAGAGGAGCAGTGAGTGGGGCTGTGAGTGGGGCTGTGAGTGGAGCAGTGAGTGGGGCTGTGAGTAGGGCTGTGAGTGGAGCAGTGAGAGGGGCTGTGAGTGGAGCAGTGAGTGGAGCTGAGAGTGGAGCAGTGAGTGGGGCTGTGAGTGGAGCTGTGAGTAGAGCAGTGAGTGGGGCTGTGAGTGGAGCAGTGAGTGGAGCTGAGAGTGGAGCAGTGAGTGGAGCAGTGAGTGGAGCAGTGAGTGGGGCTGTGAGTAGAGCTGTGAGTGGAGCTGTGAGTGGAGCTGTGAGTGGAGCAGTGAGTGGAGCTGTGAGTGGAGCAGTGAGTAGAGCAGTGAGTGGAGCAGAGAGTGGAGCTGAGAGTGGAGCTGAGAGTGGAGCTGTGAGTGGAGTTGTGAGTGGGGCTGTGAGTGAAGCAGTGAGTGGAGCAGTGAGTGGAGCTGAGAGTGGAGCTGAGAGTGGAGCTGTGAGTGGAGCAGTGAGTGGAGCTGTGAGTGGAGCAGTGAGTGGAGCAGTGAGTGGAGCTGTAATAGGCTTGGTAGAATCTAGCAATGTTCTTTCGTAAGTTGAAGAACTGAGCAAATTAAAATTAAAATCTGTAAGACTCTGTGAAGTTAGAGCTTGCAGATTGTGGGCATCAGAGCTCCTGTGATGTGGGGGGGGGGGGGGGTCTGATGAGTTGGCAGAGTTAATTATTGACACTAGCAAGAGACAGTGCCCAAGTGTCTACAATGAGCGTCTATCTGAGGTGCCCTCCAGATGAAGAGCAGGTATCTGAAGTGCCCCCCCACATGAAGAGCGGGTATCTGAAGTGCCCCCCACATGAAGAGCGGGTATCTGAAGTGCCCCCCACATGAAGAGCGGGTATCTGAAGTGCCCCCCCACATGAAGAGCGCGTATCTGAAGTGCCCCCCACATGAAGAGCGCGTATCTGAAGTGCCCCCCACATGAAGAGCGCGTATCCGAAGTGCCCCCCACATGAAGAGCGGGTATCTGAAGTGCCCCCTACATGAAGAGCGGGTATCTGAAGTGCCCCCCACATGAAGAGCGGGTATCTGAAGTGCCCCCCACATGAAGAGCGGGTATCTGAAGTGCCCCCCACATGAAGAGCGGGTATCTGAAGTGCCCCCCCACATGAAGAGCGGGTATCTGAAGTGCCCCCCACATGAAGAGCGGGTATCTGAAGTGCCCCCCTCATGAAGAGCGGGTATCTGAAGTGCCCCCTACATGAAGAGCGGGTATCTGAAGTGCCCCCCACATGAAGAGCGGGTATCTGAAGTGCCCCCCACATGAAGAGCGGGTATCTTAAGTGCCCCCCCCATGAAGAGCAGGTATCTGAAGTGCCCCCTACATGAAGAGCGGGTATCTGAAGTGCCCCCCACATGAAGAGCGGGTATCTGAAGTGCCCCCCACATGAAGAGCGGGTATCTGAAGTGCCCCCACATGAAGAGCGGGTATCTGAAGTGCCCCCCACATGAAGAGCGGGTACAGACAAGTCTTTGTTTCAATCCTGCATAATAGAAACCAGATGGATCCTTTATGCTGCCCATAGACTTCTATTATGACGATCAAAACCGAATGCCTCTTAAAAGGGATTCTGTCACCTCTTTTCACCCTATAGAGCTGCAGACATGCACGGCCAGATCGCCACTAGCATGTCCGCAATATACAGTTAGAAGAAAAAGTATGTGAACCCTTTGGAATGATCTGGATTTCTGCACAAATTGGTCATAAAATGTGATCTGATCTTCATCTAAGTCACAACAATAGACAATCACAGTCGGATTAAACTAATAACACACAAAGAGTTAAATGTGACCATGTTTTTATTGAACACACCATGTAAATATTCACAGTGCAGGTGGATAAAGTATGTGAACCCTTGGATTTAATAACTGGTTGAACCTCCTTTGGCAGCAATAACTTCCACCAAACGTTTCCTGTAGTTGCAGATCAGACACAACGGTCAGGAGTAATTCTTCACCATTCCTCTTTACAGAACTGTTTCAGTTCAGCAATATTCTTGGGATGTCTGGTGTGAATCGCTTTCTTGAGGTCATGCCACAGCATCTCAATCGGGTTGAGGTCAGGACTCTGACTGGGCCACTCCAGAAGGCGGATTTTCTTCCGTTTAAGCCATTCTGTTGTTGATTTACTTCTATGCTTTGGGTCGTTGTCCTGTTGCAGCAGCCATCTTCTGTTGAGCTTCAGTTGGTGGACAGATGGCCTTAAGTTCTCCTGCAAAATGTCTTGATAAACTTGGGAATTCATTTTTCCTTCGATGATAGCAATCCGTCCAGGCCCTGACGCAGCAAAGCAGCCCCAAACCATGATGCCCCCTCCACCATACCTCACAGTTGGGATGAGGTTTTGATGTTGGTGTGCTGTGCCTCTTTTTCTCCACACATAGTGTTGTGTGTTTCTTCCAAACAACTCCACTTTGGTTTCATCTGTCCACGGAATATTTTGCCAGTACTGCTGTGGAACATCCAGGTGCTCTTGTGCAAACTGTAAACGTGCAGCAATGTTTTTAGGCAGCAGTGGCTTCCTCTGCGGTATCCTCCCATGAAATCCATTCTTGTTTAGTGTTTTACGTATCGTAGATTCGCTAACAGGGATGTTAGCATATGCCAGAGACTTCTGTAAGTCTTTAGCTGACACTCTAGGATTCTTCTTCACCTCATTGAGCAGTCTGCGCTGTGCTCTTGTAGTCATCTTTACAGGACGGCCACTCCTAGGGAGAGTAGCAGCAGTGCTGAACTTTCTCCATTTATAGACAATTTGTCTTACTGTGGACTAATGATTAGCAAGGCTTTTGGAGATACTTTTATAACCCTTTCCAGCTTTATGCAAGTCAACAATTCTTAGTCGTAGGTCTTCTGACAGCTCTTTTGTCCGAGGCATCATTCACATCAGGCAATGCTTCTTGTGAAAAGCAAACCCAGAACTGGTGTGTGTTTTTTATAGGGCAGGGCAGCTGTAACCAACACCTCCAATCTCATCTCATTGATTGGACTCCAGTTGGCCGACACCTCACTCCAATTAGCTCCTGGAGATGTCATTAGTCTAGGGGTTCACATACTTTTTCCACCTGCACTGTGAGTGTTTACATGGTGTGTTCAATAACAACATGGTAACATTTAATTCTTTGTGTGTTATTAGTTTAAGCAGACTGTGATTGTCTATTGTTGTGACTTAGATGAAGATCAGATCACATTTTATGACCAATTTGTGCAGAAATCCATATCATTCCAAAGGGTTCACATACTTTTTCTTGCAACTGTACCTGTCCCATATCTCTGAGTGGTTTTATTGAATGTAAAAAAAATGGATTTTATATATATGTAAATCAGCCTGGTAAGGAGCCCAAGGGGCTGCACTAACCGTTCTGGAGCCCAGCCACGCCCCCTGTGAAGGAACCCAGCACCGCCTGTATCCAAGAATCTCCTCCTTGCTCACGAAGTCAGATCGCCGTAATCTCGCGCATGCACAGTGTCGGCATAGTGTTCCTTCCCTGTGCTGGCATCAGCCTCAGAAAAGGAACTGCGCATGTGCGAGCTCACGCATCACGAGATTACGGCGATCTGACTTCGTGAGCAAGGAGGAGATTCCTGGATACAGGCGGTGCTTGGTTCCTTCACAGGGGGCGTGGCTGGGCTCCAGAACGGTTAGTGAAGCCCCTTGGGCTCCTTCACAGGGGGCGTGGCCGGGCTCCAGAACGGTTAGTGCAGCCCCTTGGGCTCCTTCACAGGGGCCGTGGCTGGGCTCCAGAACAGTTAGTGCAGCCCCTTGGGCTCCTTCACAGTGGGGCGAGGCTGGGCTCCAGAACGGTTAGTGCAGCCCCTTGGGCTCCTTCACAGGGGGCGTGGCTGGGCTCCAGAACGGTTAGTGCAGCCCCTTGGGCTCCTTCACAGGGGGCGTGGCTGGGCTCCAGAACGGTTAGTGCAGCCCCTTGGGCTCCATCACAGGGGGGCGTGGCTGGGCTCCAGAACAGTTAGTGCAGCCCCTTGGGCTCCTTCACAGTGGGGCGAGGCTGGGCTCCAGAACGGTTAGTGCAGCCCCTTGGGCTCCTTCACAGGGGGCGTGGCTGGGCTCCAGAACAGTTAGTGCAGCCCCTTGGGCTCCTTCACAGGGGGCGGGGCTGGGCTCCAGAACAGTTAGTGCAGCCCCTTGGGCTCCTTCACAGTGGGGCGAGGCTGGGCTCCAGAACGGTTAGTGCAGCCCCTTGGGCTCCTTCACAGGGGGCGTGGCTGGGCTCTAGAACGGTTAGTGCAGCCCCTTGGGCTCCTTCACAGGGGGCGTGGCTGGGCTCCAGAACGGTTAGTGCAGCCCCTTGGGCTCCTTCACAGGGGGCGTGGCCGGGCTCCAGAACGGTTAGTGCAGCCCCTTGGGCTCCTTCACAGGGGGCGTGGCCGGGCTCCAGAACGGTTAGTGCAGCCCCTTGGGCTCCTTCACAGGGGGCGTGGCTGGGCTCCAGAACGGTTAGTGCAGCCCCTTGGGCTCCTTCACAGGGGGCGTGGCCGGGCTCCAGAACGGTTAGTGCAGCCCCTTGGGCTCCTTCACAGGGGGCGTGGCTGGGCTCCAGAACAGTTAGTGCAGCCCCTTGGGCTCCTTCACAGGGGGCGTGGCTGGGCTCCAGAACAGTTAGTGCAGCCCCTTGGGCTCCTTCACAGTGGGGCGAGGCTGGGCTCCAGAACGGTTAGTGCAGCCCCTTGGGCTCCTTCACAGGGGGCGTGGCTGGGCTCTAGAACGGTTAGTGCAGCCCCTTGGGCTCCTTCACAGGGGGCGTGGCTGGGCTCCAGAACGGTTAGTGCAGCCCCTTGGGCTCCTTCACAGGGGGCGTGGCCGGGCTCCAGAACGGTTAGTGCAGCCCCTTGGGCTCCTTCACAGGGGGCGTGGCTGGGCTCCAGAACGGTTAGTGCAGCCCCTTGGGCTCCTTCACAGGGGGGCGTGGCTGGGCTCCAGAACGGTCAGTGCAGCCCCTTGGGCTCCTTCACAGGGGGGCATGGCTGGGCTCCAGAACAGTTAGTGCAGCCCCTTGGGCTCCTTACCAGGTTGATTTACATAAATATAAAATCATTTTTTACATTCAATAAAACCACACAGCCCTATTGGACAGGTATATTGTGGACATGCTAGCGGCGATCTAGCCGTGCATGTCCGCATCTCTATAGGGTAAAAAAAGGTGACAGAATCCCTTTAAAAGATTTCGTTTTGCAATCCGTCCGAGAAATCCGTTATAAACGGAACCTATAATGGAATACCCTAACGCAAGTGCTAACCCGTGACACATGTGACACAGATGGGGGATTAATAACTGATGGGTAATACGGAGCGCTGAGCGTCACTAAAGGAACGCGGCCGGAGAATGAAAGAAATGTAAAAATATTTGCATGTATGAAAAATGTTGCACCAAACAGGGAGGTTCCGGGAATTTCAGTGCAATAGTCTGCAGGGTTTTATCAGTGAAATGTCTAACTAAATCTGATCTGCAAATCCCACGACAAAGAGAAAACGGGAGAGGGTTCCAAAATCTTCCTGAAGGGGGACCCTCCACCCCAACAAACTAGACGTCATCCGGTTTTCCTGGGCACCACATGGTGCACGCTTCCAGGAAACCCCTTTAGATTTCTGCCGTGGATTTGCAGTCTGCAAATCCACGGATTCGGATAGTTTTTTCCGTCTGACGCCAGTAACATACCACTTATTTCAGCAGCGTGGCTAGAAACTCACACAGAGATTTCCCCCGCATCTGACCAGGACACCAGAGACCCCGTTTACACACTGTATATACGGGAGGCAGATTTCACAGGGGTCTCTGTGCGGAATATTTACTGAAATCAGCGTAAAAAGAACGTAATGAGAACACAACCAACCCCACCACATGCAGCAGCAGCAGTCCTCAGTAGCCATACCCACAGTGGCCAGAAGGTGGCAGTCTTGATACATGGAGAGCCAATCCTGGGGATGAAGAGAATAGATGTGTACTGTGTGCAGTCCCTGTGGAGCGCTGGGGCGTCTCATCTGCACCCACAGTGCTAAGCACACTGCTGGTTACAGGGATTATCCACAGCATAGGGATTAGTGTCTGCCTAGTGGGTGTCCGGCTGCTGGGGCCCTACTAATCACTAGAATGGGGCCCCATGTTCCCCTGGATCTGCAGACACATGCACACTGAGGCTGACAGACTAGGTGAACGCTGTACTCACCAGTCTCCGACAGTCCCATACAGCCACCGCCCCCCAGTCTAGTGATCGGCAGGATCCCCTGTAGCCAGACCCCCAAGATCAGACAATTACTCGCTATCCTGCTCATAGGGGTCTGACGTGGGACATCCCCTTTAATGTGAACTAAGGTGACCCGGAGACCCGCCAGTATCAGTGCAGCACATACCACTGGCTGTGGGGCGTTCTGTAGTCTATAGATCATACCCTCTGGCTGTAATGGATTCTCCCAGCGCTCTAACACGGACCTCCCTGTGCTGGGCTTGTGTTTATACACAGCAGCCAATCAGAGGAGGCAGAGCAGCACCCAGCACCAATGATGACACAGGGGTGTGTCTTAGACTATTCCAGTCTCGCTACTCTTTCTATTGGTAGGAGTCCAGTGGGCAGTCCTAATGAGAGACTTATAAGGAAAGCTGTCAAATGACTGATTAGGACCGCCCACCGGACTCCTATAGAAAGAGCAGGGGCGTGAATGAATAAGAACATGTGACGCCCTCCTCCTGCCCGGGGCTGTCGGCATTGACATCTCTGCAGTGAAGGATTCTAAATGTCAATGGCAAAATGCTGTATATTCAGGAAAACGATACGGGCCAGGGGTATCCTCGAATAAACAATGTACGACTACTGTGCAGAGAGCAATCCT
Source organism: Bufo bufo (assembly GCF_905171765.1). NCBI lineage: Eukaryota > Metazoa > Chordata > Amphibia > Anura > Bufonidae > Bufo > Bufo bufo. The sequence goes on along the minus strand of NC_053396.1, from coordinate 2,185,443 downwards.
CAACCTGCTGCGACCACCGGGCACAGGAGCGCAGCGCGATATAAGCAGCTAGGTGAAGGAGTTACAGACTCCACGGCAGAAACATGGAGGCTATGGTTTGATGAAGTCGTTATGAGGGTGCTCCATTCAGAATCCTGCGCAGGAGCATTCTCCCACATCAGCAGCTCTCTGGTCGTAGTGTCCGCCCCAGTAGGGGGCAGTGTGACCTCTGAAATGGGGATTACTCAGTAACCTCTGATACAGTAACCAAAAGCTCAATCCATTTAGAGTGGAATTACACCATAATACTTCATCCCAGCATTGTAACGCGGGCCGGTCCAGGAGAGGAGCGCTCGGCCAGCAACAGACCACAGAGGAGACTGGCGGCATCTCTCTATATGGAGGGTCTAAGGTCATAGGCTTCACTAATGGGGTCTTCTCATACAGATCTCTGAAGATCAAGTTGTGTCTCTAAGATAAATCATAAATGTAAATGTTCTGCAGCCGCCAACGGACAAGACCCCGAGTATTAACTGCTCCGAAAAAAGTATCATCAGCCGAGGTCACACCGACCCTTGACCCCAAATCGGGGGTTACTGAGGATTACACCCAGTATACAGGACAGGAGAAGTGGTACTGTGCAGTGTATATATATAGGATAAGAGCAGATACTGAGGATTACACCCAGTATACAGGACAGGAAAAGTGGTACTGTGCAGTGTATATATACTGAATAAGAGCAGATACTGAGGATTACACTCAGTATACAGGACAGGAGAAGTGGTACTGTGCAGTGTATATATATATATATATATACAGAATAAGAGCAGATACTGAGGATTACACCCAGTATACAGGACAGGAGAAGTGGTACTGTGCAGTGTATATACATACAGAATAAGAGCAGATACTGAGGATTACACCCAGTATACAGGACAGGAGAAGTGGTACTGTGCAGTGTATATACATACAGAATAAGAGCAGATACTGAGGATTACACCCGGTATACAGGACAGGAGAAGTGGTACTGTGCAGTGTATATATATACAGAATAAGAGCAGATACTGAGGATTACACCCGGTATACAGGACAGGAGAAGTGGTACTGTGCAGTGTATATATATATACAGAATAAGAGCAGATACCGAGGATTACACCCAGTATACAGGACAGGAGAAGTGGTACTGTGCAGTGTGTATATATGAGCTCCAAGAGGTAGTCCCCTGAAATGGTCTTCACTTCACAGGTGTGCCCTGTCAGGTTTAATAAGTGGGATTTCTTGCCTTATAAATGGGGTTGGGACCATCAGTGGCGTTGAGGAGAAGTCAGGTGGATACACAGCTGATAGTCCTACTGAATAGACTGTTAGAATTTGTATTATGGCAAGAAAAAAGCAGCTAAGTAAAGAAAAACGAGTGGCCAACATTACTTTAAGAAATGAAGGTCAGTCAGTCAGCCGAAAAATTGGGAAAACTTTGAAAGTAAGGGCTATTTGACCATGAAGGAGAGTGATGGGGTGCTGCGCCAGATGCCCTGGCCTCCACAGTCACCGGACCTGAACCCAATCGAGATGGTTTGGGGTGAGCTGGACCACAGAGCGAAGGCAAAAGGGCCAACAAGTGCTAAGCATCTCTGGGAACTCCTTCAAGACTGTTGGAAGACCATTTCAGGGGACTACCTCTTGAAGCTCATCAAGAGAATGCCAAGAGTGTGCAAAGCAGTAATCAAAGCAAAAGGTGGCTACTTTGAAGAACCTAGAATATGACATATTTTCAGTTGTTTCACACTTGTTTGTTATGTATATAATTCCACATGTGTAAGGGCTCTTTCACACCTGCGTTATTGTCTTCCGGCATAGAGTTCCGTCGTCGGGGCTCTATGCCGGAAGAATCCTGATCAGGATTATCCTAATGCATTCTGAATGGAGAGTAATCCGCTCAGGATGCATCAGGATGTCTTCAGTTCCGGTACGGAACGTTTGTTGGCCGGAGAAAATACCGCAGCATGCTGCGCTTTTTGCTCCGGCCAAAAATCCGGAACACTTGCCGCAAGGCCGGATCCGGAATTAATGCCCATTGGAAGGCATTGATCCGGATCCGGCCTTAAGCTAAACGTCGTTTCGGCGCATTGCCGGAGCCGACATTTAGCTTTTTCAGAGTGGTTACCATGGCTGCCGGGACGCTAAAGTCCTGACAGCCATGGTAAGTGTAGCGGGGAGCGGGGGAGCAGTGTACTTACCGTCCGTGCGGCTCCCCGGGCGCTCCAGAGTGACGTCAGGGCGCCCCAAGACCATGGATCACGTGATCACATGGATCACGTCATCCATGCGCATGGGGCGCTCTGACGTCATTCTGGAGCGCCCGGGGAGCCGCACGGACTGTAAGTATACCGCTCCCCCGCTCCTACTATGGCAACCAGGACTTTAATAGCGTCCTGGGTGCCATAGTAACACTGAAAGCATTTAGAAGACGGTTCCGTCTTCAAATGCTTTCAGTACACTTGCGTTTTTCCAGATCCGGAGTGTAATTCCGGCAAGTGGAGTACATGCCGGATCCGGACAACGCAAGTGTGAAAGAGGCCTTAATTCATAGTTTTGATGCCTTCATAGTCATGAAAATAAAGAAAACTCTTTGAATGAGAAGGTGTGTCCAAACCTTTGGTCTGTACTGTATATACAGAATAAGAGCAGATACTGAGGATTACACCCAGTATACAGGACAGAAGAAGTGGTACTGTGCAGTGTATATACATACAGAATAAGAGCAGATACTGAGGATTACACCCAGTATACAGGACAGGAGAAGTGGTACTGTGCAGTGTATATATATACAGAATAAGAGCAGATACTGAGGATTACACCCGGTATACAGGACAGGAGAAGTGGTACTGTGCAGTGTATATACATACAGAATAAGAGCAGATACTGAGGATTACACCCAGTATACAGGACAGGAGAAGTGGTACTGTGCAGTGTATATATATACAGAATAAGAGCAGATACTGAGGATTACACCCAGTATACAGGACAGGAGAAGTGGTACTGTGCAGTGTATATACATACAGAATAAGAGCAGATACTGAGGATTACACCCAGTATACAGGACAGGAGAAGTGGTACTGTGCAGTGTATATATATACAGAATAAGAGCAGATACTGAGGATTACACCCGGTATATAGGACAGGAGAAGTGGTACTGTGCAGTGTATATATATACAGAATAAGAGCAGATACCGAGGATTACACCCAGTATACAGGACAGGAGAAGTGGTACTGTGCAGTGTATATACATACAGAATAAGAGCAGATACTGAGGATTACATCTATCCTAGATATCAGAGAGGTGGCACTGTGCAGGGTCTCTGATGGAAGCACAGCACCTGCAGAGCAGAGTTCCCCCTTCACGTTGCTGCCATGATAAGCCCGTCAGATCTAGACTGAGGAGGCGACATGCACAGGTTAATCTCTTCAGTTCGCCCTGACCCCGGCGGCTTCCTCCTGGCAGGGAGTAATTAGTCCGACCATGAGAAGACCTGTAGGATTAATTGTGGGAAAATCACTGATGAAGACATGAGGGAGGCAGACGCTTCACTGAACTCCATCAATACAGACCTTGGGCAAAGCCTGGAGGTGTGAAGAGCCGGGGGCTGGAGCTGGAGGAACACCGCTGTGGGCATCGGCTCTGCACCCAAATAATACACCATGTCCGCACTGCCGACCTTCCATGCACACCTGTCACTATGCTTTTAGTGGCTGTGACCCTGGGGTCCTGGCAGAACTGGGACCACTGAAATTAACCTATTGCTGTAACCAGGGGGCCACTTGTGCCTGCTGTGGGTAAGCCTACTTTCACACTAGTCACGGATCAGCAAAAACGCTTCCGTTACCATAATACAATCGCATGCATCCGTCATGAACGGATCAGGTTGTATTATGTCTTTTATAGCCATGACAGATCCATCATGAACACTATTGAAAGTCAATGGGGGACAGATCCGTTTTCTATTGTGTCAGAGAAAACGGATCCGTCCCCATTGACTTGCATTGTGGGTCATGAAGGATCCGTCTTGCTCCGCATCCCATGACGGAAAGCAAACCGCAGCACGCTGCTCTCCGGTATGGGAACGCAACCAAACGGTAAGGAATGCATTTTGGAGCTCTCTGTTCTGCTCCGTTCAGTTTTGTCCCCATTGACAATAAATGGGGACAAAACGGAAGCGTTTTTTCCAAGTATTGAGCCCCTATGACTGATCTCATTACCGGAAAATTGAAACGCTAATGTGAAAGTATCCTGACCCTGGTGGGAGCAGACACATTGGCGGTGCGGTGATGTAAGCCAAGACCGCCTTAAACTGCACTAAACTTACCACAGGCGCGTCTCCACGCCGTCCAGTCCACATATACAGCACCTATCAAAATCCTGCTGCAAATTATGGGGCACGATGATGCATTTAAGCCACACCTCTTTCTACTAAGCCACGCCCATCCGCTGAGTGTTATAACGTGTCTCAGAGGGACTGTCCGCGTTAAATGAAACCACAGGCAGCGGCAATAAGTGTGATTGACAAAAGAAGCCATATTTACCATTTTTCCTGCCACTTCCAGCACTGCGCTCCAGTCTTCCTCACTGGTATTTTTCCTGCTGCTTCCAGCACTGCGCTCCAGTCTTCCTCACTGGTATTTTTCCTGCTGCTTCCAGCACTGCGCTCCAGTCTTCCTCACCGGTATTTTTCCCGCCACTTCCAGCACTGCGCTCCAGTCTCCCTCACCGGTATTTTTCCTGCCACTTCCAGCACTGCGCTCCAGTCTCCCTCACCGGTATTTTTCCCGCCACTTCCAGCACTGCGCTCCAGTCTCCCTCACCGGTATTTTTCCTGCCACTTCCAGCACTGCGCTCCAGTCTCCCTCACCGGTATTTTTCCTGCCACTTCCAGCACTGCTCTCCAGTCTCCCTCACCGGTATTTTTCCTGCCACTTCCAGCACTGCGCTCCAGTCTTCCTCACCGGTATTTTTCCCGCCACTTCCAGCACTGCGCTCCAGTCTTCCTCACCGGTATATTTCCTGCCACTTCCAGCACTGCGCTCCAGTCTTCCTCACCAGTATTTTTCCCGCCACTTCCAGCACTGCGCTCCAGTCTTCCTCACTGGTATTTTTCCTGCCACTTCCAGCACTGCGCTCCAGTCTTCCTCACCGGTATATTTCCTGCCACTTCCAGCACTGCGCTCCAGTCTTCCTCACCAGTATTTTTCCCGCCACTTCCAGCACTGCGCTCCAGTCTTCCTCACTGGTATTTTTCCTGCCACTTCCAGCACTGCTCTCCAGTCTTCCTCACGGGTATTTTTCCTGCCACTCCCAGCATCATGCTCCAGTCTTCCTCACCGGTATTTTTCCTGCCACTTCCAGCACTACGCTCCAGTCTTCCTCACCAGTATTTTTCCTGCCACTTCCAGCACTGCGCTCCAGTCTTCCTCACCAGTATTTTTCCTGCCACTTCCAGCACTGCGCTCCAGTCTTCCTCACCGCTATTTTTCCTGCAACTTCCAGAACTGCGCTCCAGTCTCCCCGACCGGTATTTTTCCTGCCACTTCCAGCACTGCGCTCCAGTCTTCCTCACCGCTATTTTTCCTGCAACTTCCAGAACTGCGCTCCAGTCTCCCCGACCGGTATTTTTCCTGCTGCTTCCAGCACTGCGCTCCAGTCTTCCTCACTGGTATTTTTCCTGCTGCTTCCAGCACTGCGCTCCAGTCTTCCTCACTGGTATTTTTCCTGCTGCTTCCAGCATCATGCTCCAGTGTTCCTCACTGGTATTTTCCTGGCTGCACTGACGATGTCCTTACACACCTCATTACCACTGCAGCCAATCACTGGCCTCTGCAGTTATGTCCCGTGTACTGCTTAGACCAGTAATTTGCTGCATATCGACCTGTGTGCATGGAACGTCACTGCCGCAGCCAGAAAGAGGAAGCAGTGCGACAGAAAAAAGGGTGGGGTGTGATGCTTTATGTCGTCATTTTATCACATTTATAGCTGCTGAATGAGCTTTTATTTAATTCTGACAACCCCTTCAATGAATGTGGTATAAAACATGCCCGCCAGTCCTTTTTGCGCGAAGTGCAGCAGAATTCTGGAGCATTTTTATTTAAATCTGCAGTGTATTCCACATCCAAACGTAAAATGCTTTCATTAGTAAAGGAGGTAATTTAGAGGAATTACTAATAATACATTCCCTAAGATAACAGTGAAGGGTCGTCCTCCCGTTTACATCGGTTATCCCAGCGATGCGTCCTTCCGTGGTCTATCACAATCCGGCCATTTTCCGGGGAGGATAATACAGGCAGCTGAAGTGGGTGCTGGATTTGAGGGTAATCTCTGGTGTCAGCTCTGCTCCCGGCACCCACTTGTGTCTTTCATTATGGGGGGCATTCCAGCGCTATCCAGATCCAGCGCTCATTCCTCAGCCTCATGTCAAGTAATTGTGATTAAGTCAACCAGGAGCTGCCGGCTATCGTCAGCATGGTCATGGAGATTATTTACGGTCATCAGGGGCCAATGATGAATCAAAGAGAAGCCCGTGAAGGCTTTATCCAACACATTAGGCCTCTGACAGTGCGAGATACCGTATATCCCAGACTGGAGGTCTCTGCGCTCCGCTGAGTGGGATCCCGCAACACCTCCCTATCAGAGGGTGCAACATGGAAATATGGACGCGGCGTGAGCAGGCACCTGGGAAGGAGCCGACTGCCAGGTGGTTGTTACCAGCAAGAACTGCAGCAATACTGCGGTGTCGGAATACGCTTGATATAACGTTCACATGTAGCAGATGCCCGCCTGTTTCCTAGCGTGGAACTGTGGCCAAATCTGCAGAATATTAAAGTGCCGGCTAAGTTAATGGGATTTTACAGAATCACATGCTCACTGACGTGCGGGGTGGATTTTAAATCTGGAGCATGTTCATTTATTCTGAAGACTTCATTCTTTGCAATGCTTTGGGGGAAATCCATGACAAATCAGCAGTAAAATCTGGGACAGGACTGCAGGTAACAAACGTGGATTAGGTCGCAGATTCATGAGGTTTAGAGAGGTTTGTAGGACTGGGGGTCGCAGTCAGGCCACGTGTGGAAGTTGCGAGGTCTACAGTGTCTGGGACACCACCAATGGCAGCCGCTGTCACACCGATTATCAACGGTGGAACTTAACACAAGCGAACACTTGGCTGCTCCAAAACATGGTCGTCTGCCCCTGATTGTGTATGGTAGCATTATCTAATAACCCGCCTGTTGTAGGACGTCCATCACACCCGCATCCTGCCGCTCCCCGTCTTATCCTATTAGCTCAGCCCTCGGGGCCCGCTGCACTGGCCAATGGGAGGTCAGAGGCGACGTCTGGCTGCGATGTCATATGTCCACGAATGAATGGTGACAGGTACTCGCCATCAGTAGGCTTATAGTGGATGGAGGTCAACAGCTGCCAACCATGGATATGGCCAGTGGTCTGACGTACCATGTAGTTCACATTAGCTTACATTATAAGCAAATGACATGGGGCTTGTTACAATGTACCAGTGCAGATTCACCTCTGACCCCAAGAACTGTTACTACTGCCGCCGGCTTCGTGTGATCCGGTGCCCGCGCGGCCTTTATCCTGCCACCACAGAAGAGCACCGCTGTAAAATGAGAGCCCTCAATACGCCACTGACAAAACAGGGGATTGAGGGTGCATGCTTGGCCACCAGTCACCTCCATGGACGCTGTAACACCAGGGGGCGCCATCCTTATCTCATGCTTCTGTTTTAACAGGTAGTAATTGCCAAGATGCTTAAAATAATGTCTGTTGCAAAATAAAGCAAATTCTGTGGCGGAGAAAACCTTTAGCTGAATAGACGTTTGCGCCATACATTCTGCTGCTTTTACAAACCCCAAACCTGTGAACAAGAGACCCTCAGCTGTGTGATATGTACCGCATAAGGACATGGTTCTATTCACCATCAACAAGCAGAGATCTTGAAGACGGCAGAGCCTGTTGACCCTGATGATGCCCGCTCGGTCCCGTCCATACACCTCACTGGAGTCATGTGCCGGCAGCGCCGCTCCCTTTTTTCCACACTACTTGACCTCACGCTAATAACGAGGGGAGTAAACAGCTCTGCGGACAATAGGGAAGGTGATCGCTGCTTCCGGTGATAATTACACAAGTGCTCGCTGGCCGCTCTCCAGCACATTCCCGGTGTCCCGCTTCTATCCACCATCACTCATGGAAAGTGAAATACGGGGAGAGAACGGGAGAGCAAGTGCGACTCTCAAGAATGGCTGACAACAAAAGAGCACTACACGTGCAACATGAGACTCCCAGATCCTGGGCATGTATGTGGCATCCGTACACGCGTGTCACGCTCAGCACAGATGTGATCCGGGGTAAATCTTCATAGACAATCGCACGCACAGACCAGCAGACATCTGGGGGCAGCGTCCACAGTGCCTCCTGCTGGACGCCATGCACATTGCTTCCTCCAACTCTACGTTACCTTATCTCAGGCAATTACTAAAAATGGTGCACGCCAATAATGAATGTGGTGAAAATGGTTTAGACCGGAGCCATCGACCCAGGAACATGGATGGACAATCACAGACGTGGTCCTGCGCGCACGCTTCACACCTGTCCTCTGTACACAGACGGCCGGGGTCACCTGGAACCTCACAGCTCATTATCTAAAACCAGGGGCTAATATGATACCGCCAGATGTGTGCCGGAAACCTCCCCCAGAACAAATCTCCTCGTGGGGGAAGCTACTGCTTGGTCTGGTCTCAGGTCCATCTCCCCCGCTGAGGGGCGCGCACCATGTGAAGTCTGAAAGTCTATGGAGACGTCTGTGACTCTGGAACACAATGCTGGTCGCCAGTCTGCACTGGAGATCAGCGTCACAATCTGGTGGCCGTTTATCTTCGGGGTCTACGTGTTCGGATTCTGCCTCTTGTGATCCAGGTAGGCCGGTTGTACAATGAGTGGCAGCAGTAGGCAGTCCCATGTAAACCGCTTTGTTCTCAGTCTCACGCCAGATGCTGCAGATGACCCCCACGACCAGCTCCATTCATCTCCATATTCATCTGCATTTCTAGTTCTGGGCATGAATGAGAGGTGGCAGCGGCTTCTCACCGACGTCTCCAAGGCAAGCGACACAATTCCTTGGTTAACAGGAAAATTAATTGGGAAGAAGAGATTTCTATTAATCCCTATGGAGGATGACGTCACTCAACTCTACCGTACCAGCCAGACACTGTAAGGCTGCGTTCACACATATCCACGGGTGTCCCTATGACCGCCACTTGGGTGGCGAATCCTGCGTTGTTCACATAGCTGTTCTCTAACATGGAGGTCTAGGAGTGAGGGATGCCGTTATATTGGCAGCGGTCAGAGGCTCTGAAGAAGGTGGCAGTGCCAAGCACTGCGGTGTCCAGGGTCTGCACCATCAGACGGCAGCGTGCCGCGTGTGGCCGACTAGCGTGCAGTCAGGATTCATGGTATCGCCAGAGGAGTCATTAGTACCGATGTAGCATCAGACCGCGTTGACACGTATAGTATGGCAGGCGCCTCTCTCCCGGGGCCCCATATACAGGACGGCATGGACATTGTCTGGCTCACAGAGGGTTAAGCAGATGTAATCATCAGGACGTCGGATTCCTCTTTGTGTTCACAATACTGTGTGGGAAAAAGCCCGGGGCAGAACTTCAACCTGTTTTGCAATGACGCCGAGATGAGCGCTGCTCTGTTTCTACAAGAAATTCTGCCCTTTAACTGCTGGAAATCACTTCACTGCCTGAGCAACAAGTCGAGACAGAGCGCTGCCGCCCCGTGCCAACATCCAGAGCGTGAGAAAATACCAACCTGCAGCCGCCGAGCGGGAAGTCTTCAGGGCGCTGCACCCCAACAGCTGCCGAAACTCACAGGAGAACCACAAGTCCCAGCAGGTCTGCAGTGTGCTTGAGGCTGCGCTGATTTCTTCTTGGCGGCCCCTAAGGGACTATTCAGACGGTGCAGACGGGTTACGTTAAGCCACATATTAAACTGTAAAAAAAAAGAAGAAAAAAAGAGGCCATTGTTGCTGCAGTTTTTGATGCGGTCGCTTTTCTAAATCAAACCTTTCTATTTACCACGTTTCACCAATCATCATCCTAAAAACGTGTTTACCCTGATGCCCTTGGGTTATGTTGGTGGCGGGCGGCTGTTCATGCACCCAGCAGGGATCTGTCCCGCTATGCTGGACTATTCTCTGAGCAGATACGGAGCCCAGATCTATTCTCTCTCTACTGCCCCGTTCATCCATGGTCAGGACTGCTGCGCATGCGCAGACCAGTCCTCTCTGTGGTGGTAGCACAGCAGTCCGGACTGTGTATTCCAGAGACCGTGGTCTGGACTCCATACCTGCAGGACTACGCATGCACAGCAGATAACAGTCCAACCTCTTGCTGTGGTGTCCGGACGGATGCCACTGGACGGCGCAGCAGCTTTCCGTTTGCAGTTTGACTCAATTCTGATAAACAGCAGCAGATCCGTAGTGGTCCACCGAGGCAAAACCTTCCATGTGAACACCCCCCCACTGAGGTTCCCCCCCCCCCCCGCACAGAGCAGCATTTGGTGAAGAGCGGTGTAGAGGGAAACACATCTGCCGCCCAGATGGCACCTTTAGTGCGCTGACACCCTGTGACAATATGGCAGGACTATTACATGTCCCAGCCGCAGATGGCCGAGGACGCTCTGACGGCAGCAGCGCCCCGGGCAGGGAAGGTATGAAACGGGCAGAGTCCTAAGTGTCACCGGAGGGACCCCGACCTGATTCAGCTATGAAGCAATGTGACCTCGTGGACAATGTTAGGCGACATGCACACTAGCGTTCTGTCTGGATCCGGCCTTGCCAGACGCTGCCGGAACGCTGTCCAGCCCCACTGACTATAATGCGGTCCAGCTGGATCTGGCAAATAGGACCAGCCTGCCGGAAGGCCTAAAAGTCCTCCGTGGTCAGGTATGTGGCCACCATGCCTCTTTATCAGCGCCGGTGTCACCATGTGGTCGCGGTAATCATGACATTTTACCCCGGTCTCTGACGACATAACCACTGGGGGGGGGGGGGGGGGCGGAATATAAAAGAAAGTGTAGAAGGTCTTTCTCCACCGCTCCTCAGTCACATCGGCCTCCGAAACCTTCCTTCTCATAGAACCACAGGAGGATTTATGTCCCGACATGTCCCAGAACGAAACCTGCTCCACAAAGCCCTCGACATGCAGCTAATCCCCGGGACAATGACTCTCAGCGGGCGCCGGGGCCGCACTCCTCCACATACTTACTACATACGTGTCCCTCAGAACGGTCACATAGTAAACTACATCAGAAACATGAACCCCACCGACCAGGAGGAGAGCGGCCATAACTGCATCACTGGCCTCAATGTCGGGGGTTTTTGCCACAATTTTCCACGTGTTTTTTTTAACCACAACTGCATTTAAACTGCACAAAAAACATGTGGTTTTATCCACTGCCGTTTTAACTGCACTGTGTGAATGCACCCCAAGAATCTAGATAAAAAAATGGAATCCATAGGCAGGGCTGGATCTAGAAGCAGCACTCACCCTAATCTAAGTGCCCAGAAGGGGCGACCCCCTCCCTGCAGCTAGTCCTAGATCAGGGGGGGCACAAAGCTTTCTGGTGGAGGCCACATTGTCAGACTGAACCAGCATCAAGGGCCAAAAATGAAATGTAAAGGGGTATTAATAACGGAAATCCTGCATTAACGACATACTGAACGTGGTGGGGCTGCGCTCTCGGTGGCGCCATGTATGCCACTTGGAGTAGGGCGAGCCAAGGACACTGGCACCAGCCCTGTCTACAGATGGACGCGGACAAGCAGGGGTACGAAGCTTCCCATGGTCATCCATTCATTTTGCTGGACTGCAGCGTGGAGGGATCACCCCCTCCCATCAGGGTACATATCAGATTAACCCTTGCAGTGCACAGTGAAGCAATCGCCATCTAGTGACACAGTGCAGCGGAGGGCGGCAGCAATGTGGCCCCCGCACCCAATCCTAGCTCTCCAGTAACAACACATTCATGGTGGCAGACATGGCTGCGGGCATTAGTCCGGGGCACATTCCAGGGCTGCGCTCCTCCCAGCGTACCACCCTGGTAATACGGAGTGTTCCTGGCAGAGCAGAGGCGGTTACATTGTGTGCGGAGATAACGCGTCCAGGGTACACACAGTATCACCCTATTGTGAAGTACATACCATGCGTTGACAGCTATGGCTGACAATTAACCCTTTACTTTCCAGGGCTACAGAAAGACCTTCCTTAGGATCAGTGCCATCTTTACATTGTGATTTAGATCAGCCGCTGTGAATCCAGGCCAGAGCCACCAGCTGCCTGCACCCTGCGGACCTGCGGCCATAGATGGGTACGGACTACAGCTGGGCCCGGCGTACTAGGGTGCCCAGCGTTAGGGGTCTGGGCCACAGTCTGAATTAATTTAGGGGTCTGATTCAGATGAGGGGTCTGAATGAGATGAGGGGTCTAGTGTGGGGTCTGAATGAGATGAAGGGTCTAGTGTGGGGTCTGAATGAGATGAGGGGGTCTAGTGTGGGGTCTGAATGAGATGAGAGGTCTAGTGTGGGGTCTGAATGAGATGAGGGGTCTAGTCTGGGGTCTGAATGAGATGAGAGGTCTAGTGTGGGGTCTGAATGAGATGAGGGGGTCTAGTGTGGGGTCTGAATGAGATGAGGGGGTCTAGTGTGGGGTCTAAATGAGATGAGGGGGTCTAGTGTGGGGTCTGAATGAGATGAGGGGGTCTAGTGTGGGGTCTGAATGAGATGAGGGGTCTAGTGTGGGGTCTAAATGAGATGAGGGGTCTAGTGTGGGGTCTAAATGAGATGAGGGGTCTAGTGTGGGGTCTAAATGAGATGAGAGGTCTAGTGTGGGGTCTGAATGAGATGAGGGGGTCTAGTGTGGGGTCTGAATGAGATGAGAGGTCTAGTGTGGGGTCTTAATGAGATGAGGGGTCTAGTGTGGGGTCTGAATGATATGAGGGGTCTAGTGTGGGGTCTGAATGAGATGAGGGGGTCTAGTGTGGGGTCTGAATGAGATGAGGGGGTCTAGTGTGGGGTCTGAATGAGATGAGAGGTCTAGTGTGGGGTCTGAATGAGATGAGGGGGTCTAGTGTGGGGTCTGAATGAGATGAGGGGTCTAGTGTGGGGTCTGAATGAGATGAGGGGGTCTAGTGTGGGGTCTGAATGAGATGAGAGGTCTAGTGTGGGGTCTGAATGAGATGAGAGGTCTAGTCTGGGGTCTGAATGAGATGTGGGGTCTAGTCTGGGGTCTGAATGAGATGAGGGGGTCTAGTGTGGGGTCTGAATGAGATGAGAGGTCTAGTGTGGGGTCTGAATGAGATGAGGGAGTCTAGTGTGGGGTCTGAATGAGATGAGAGGTCTAGTGTGGGGTCTGAATGAGATGAGGGGGTCTAGTGTGGGGTCTGAATGAGATGAGAGGTCTAGTGTGGGGTCTGAATGAGATGAGGGAGTCTAGTGTGGGGTCTGAATGAGATGTGGGGTCTAGTGTGGGGTCTGAATGAGATGAGAGGTCTAGTGTGGGGTCTGAATGAGATGAGGGGTCTAGTGTGGGGTCTGAATGAGATGAGGGGTCTAGTGTGGGGTCTGAATGAGATGAGAGGTCTAGTGTGGGGTCTGAATGAGATGAGGGGGTCTAGTGTAAGGTCTGAATGAGATGAGGGGGTCTAGTGTGGGGTCTGAATGAGATGAGGGGGTCTAGTGTGGGGTCTGAATGAGATGAGGGGTCTAGTGTGGGGTCTGAATGAGATGAGGGGGTCTAGTGTGGGGTCTGAATGAGATGAGGGGTCTAGTGTGGGGTCTGAATGAGATGAGGGGTCTAGTGTGGGGTCTGAATGAGATGAGGGGTCTAGTGTGGGGTCTGAATGAGATGAGGGGTCTAGTGTGGGGTCTGAATGAGATGAGGGGTCTAGTGTGGGGTCTGAATGAGATGAGGGGTCTAGTGTGGGGTCTGAATGAGATGAGGGGTCTAGTGTGGGGTCTGAATGAGATGAGGGGTCTAGTGTGGGGTCTGAATGAGATGAGGGGTCTAGTGTGGGGTCTGAATGAGATGAGGGGTCTAGTGTGGGGTCTGAATGAGATGAGGGGTCTAGTGTGGGGTCTGAATGAGATGTGGGGTCTAGTCTGGGGTCTGAATGAGATGAGGGGGTCTAGTGTGGGGTCTGAATGAGATGAGGGGGTCTAGTGTGGGGTCTGAATGAGATGAGGGGGTCTAGTGTGGGGTCTGAATGAGATGAGGGGGTCTAGTGTGGGGTCTGAATGAGATGAGGGGTCTAGTGTGGGGTCTGAATGAGATGTGGGGTCTAGTCTGGGGTCTGAATGAGATGAGGGGGTCTAGTGTGGGGTCTGAATGAGATGAGGGGGTCTAGTGTGGGGTCTGAATGAGATGAGGGGTCTAGTGTGGGGTCTGAATGAGATGAGGGGTCTAGTGTGGGGTCTGAATGAGATGAGGGGTCTAGTCTGGGGTCTGAATGAGATGAGGGGTCTAGTGTGGGGTCTGAATGAGATGAGGGGGTCTAGTGTGGGGTCTGAATGAGATGAGGGGACTAGTGTGGGGTCTGAATGAGATGTGGGGTCTAGTCTGGGGTCTGAATGAGATGAGGGGTCTAGTGTGGGGTCTGAATGAGATGAGGGGTCTAGTCTGGGGTCTGAATGAGATGAGGGGTCTAGTCTGGGGTCTGAATGAGATGAGGGGGTCTAGTGTGGGGTCTAAATGAGACGAGGGGTCTAGTGTGGGGTCTGAATGAGATGAGGGGGTCTAGTGTGGGGTCTGAATGAGATGAGGGAGTCTAGTCTGGGGTCTGAATGAGATGAGGGGTCTAGTCTGAATAGTGTGGGTCTGAATGAGATTAAGGGTGTGGGGTCTGAATGAGATGAGAGGTCTAGTGTGGGGTCTGAATGAGATAAGGGGTCTGAATGAGATAAGGGGTCTAGTCTGGGGTCTGAATGAGATGAGAGGTCTAGTGTGGGGTCTGAATGAGATGAGAGGTCTAGTGTGGGGTCTGAATGAGATGAGGGGGTCTAGTGTGGGGTCTGAATGAGATGAGGGGTCTAGTGTGGGGTCTGAATGAGATGAGGGGTCTAGTGTGGGGTCTGAATGAGATGAGGGGTCTAGTCTGGGGTCTGAATGAGATGAGAGGTCTAGTGTGGGGTCTGAATGAGATGAGGGGGTCTAGTGTGGGGTCTGAATGAGATGAGGGGTCTAGTGTGGGGTCTGAATGAGATGAGGGGTCTAGTGTGGGGTCTGAATGAGATGAGGGGTCTAGTCTGGGGTCTGAATGAGATGAGAGGTCTAGTGTGGGGTCTGAATGAGATAAGGGGTCTGAATGAGATAAGGGGTCTAGTCTGGGGTCTGAATGAGATGAGGGGTCTAGTCTGAATAGTGTGGGGTCTAAATGAGATTAAGGGTGTGGGGTCTGAATGAGATAAGGGGTCTAGTCTGGGGTCTGAATGAGATAAGGGGTCTAGTCTGGGGTCTGAATGAGATGAGGGGTCTAGTCTGAATAGTGTGGGGTCTGAATGAGATTAAGGGTGTGGGGTCTGAATGAGATGAGAGGTCTAGTGTGGGGTCTGAATGAGATAAGGGGTCTAGTCTGGGGTTTGAATGAGATAAGGGGTCTAGTTTGGGGTCTGAATGAGATGAGGGGTCTAGTCTGAATAGTGTGGGGTCTGAATGAGATTAAGGGTGTGGGGTTTGAATACATTTTTGGGCCCGGTCTGATTTTACCACAAAGTAGAAAGTTTGCAGAATGTTAAGAAGACGACGACATCTTTCCTGTGGGTGCTCAGCTCGGACCCTCACCACAGACCCAGGTAAGTGGTACCTTTCCTAAAACTAGTGGAGTATGGATTTGGACTATGAACCATTGTTGTAAAAAATGCACATTCAATGCTGGGAAAATGGTGCCCCTTGGATGCTCTGGGATAGGAGGGAGGGGACAATTATTTTATCTCCGTGCCAGATGTTGTTGAGCAGATTTAGAAATAAGGTGTTTGCCATTCATGTCGCTACGTGAAGCGGCTCTGGCTTGGAAGGGATGTAAAGTGATAAGTGAAGAGCCTGACATGACCTGAGAAGGTGCACCTGCCTGGCGGTCACTCTACGCCCCGACAGCCGGGTGTGAGTGACGGGTGTCAGGGTGATGCCAGCAGTCGCCTGCTCTAGACATGGACACACGTGTGCAGATGTACAGACTCCAGGAGCAGGGACCTGCGCCCCCGCTGATGGGCACCCCTCCTGCTATGGTTCCTTACTTTTCCACTATGAATTAAGGTCTTGCTTTTACTCTGCCCTGGACATACAGGATCCGGGTGATACCGGTCTTCAAGAGGATTTCTCAGATTCCATCCATACAAGTCCTGGAGTCAACCTCTTCTGACAAGTAGAAAACATTTCAATTCAGTCTCTTAATGATATCGGTGCCTGGAACACACGGCGTGACTACACGGTAATGGATGTCCGGCACAAGGACTTACTCTATACGTACAGACTAAGACGGCCACATGGCCTTTTCAGAACACTTGTGAAAGTGACGTCAGCTCCCACAAAACCAGGTTCTGCTGACCGTACTGTAGGCTGTCCGCCATCCTATAACAGGAACACATCGAGAAAAAACAAACTGCTTACATAGTATGGCGCCACCTGGTGTTCATTTACTTACATAGTATGGCGCCACCTGGTGTTCAGTTACTTACATAGTATGGCGCCACCTGGTGTTCAGTTACTTACATAGTATGGCGCCACCTGGTGTTCAGTTACTTACATAGTATGGCGCCACCTGGTGTTCAGTTACTTACATAGTATGGCGCCACCTGGTGTTCAGTTACTTACATAGTATGGCGCCACCTGGTGTTCATTTACTTACCTAGTATGGCGCCACCTGGTGTTCAGTTACTTACATAGTATGGCGCCACCTGGTGTTCATTTACTTACCTAGTATGGCGCCACCTGGTGTTCAGTTACTTACATAGTATGGCGCCACCTGGTGTTCATTTACTTACATAGTATGGCGCCACCTGGTGTTCATTTACTTACATAGTATGGCGCCACCTGGTGTTCAGTTACTTACATAGTATGGCGCCACCTGGTGTTCAGTTACTTACATAGTATGGCGCCACCTGGTGTTCAGTTACTTACATAGTATGGCGCCACCTGGTGTTCAGTTACTTACATAGTATGGCGCCACCTGGTGTTCAGTTACTTACATAGTATGGCGCCACCTGGTGTTCATTTACTTACATAGTACGGCTCCATGTGGACACACGTGCTCAGTCACCCGGCGGGCACACACGCTCAGTCACCCGGCGGGCACACACGCTCAGTCACCCGGCGGGCACACACGCTCAGTCACCCGGCGGGCACACACGCTCAGTCACCTGGCCCCACACCCAGGTCTCTCCATCTGTCCACTGCAGTACAGCCAACAGAAACCGCCTTCTGCCCTATATGTCAGGGTAGGGGGCAGAGCCCCAGCAGTACGTGGCAATATAACTGACAAGACCACTTCTGCAGGGGAAGCTGCCAGAAGAAGAAGGAGACTGATTCTATCCAGAACCTCCCACAGCAGCAAAGCTTGGCATCACCAAGGTGGAGAAGTGAGATTCTGTACCTGCTCTATCAGGACTATGAGGCTTCCACCTCTCCCATTATTCATGGCCAGAGGTCATTCAGTTTGATCTGCAGCAGGAGCCGTACACTGAGGTGCATGCAGCCAGATGAACCCCCGCTGCTCGCCTTGTGCAGGAACCGCCGGGGTCCGGTCTCCTTTACTGCTGTCTACATATAAACACAGGCACTTCACAGAGCTCAAATCTCCCTCGTAAAAGTGGATTGCCTCTAAATTCAAGTCCAACCACTTTCTCCAGAAGCCTCCGGATGTTTTGGGGTAAACTAAGCAAACGACGAGCAATAAAGAAAGGATTGCAACAATGTATCTATCTATGGTGTATGTAATACCAACACAAGCAGGACACAAGGTGATACTTTGTATTGTCAGGGATTACTGCAGTCTTAGGGTCAGTTCACACTGAGTTTTTTTACGCTGCTTTTAGAGCTTTGGAACATAAGTTTGAGGCGTAAAAATCTGCTTGGATTCAGCGGTGATTTTTTTTTTACACTTTTATTTTGAAAATTAAACTGACCCGAATACCGGGGGGCAGCCTCCTCTCACACCGGGGGGCAGCCTCCTCTCACACCGGGGGGCAGCCTCCTCTCACACCGGGGGGCAGCCTCCTCTCACACCGGGGGGCAGCCTCCTCTCACACCGGGGGGCAGCCTCCTCTCACACCGGGGGGCAGCCTCCTCTCACACCGGGGGGCAGCCTCCTCCCAGACCGGGGGGCAGCCTCCTCCCAGACCGGGGGGCAGCCTCCTCCCAGACCGGGGGGCAGCCTCCTCCCACACCGGGGGCAGCCTCCTCTCACACCGGGGGCAGCCTCCTCCCACACCGGGGGCAGCCTCCTCCCACACCGGGGGCAGCCTCCTCCCACACCAGGGGCAGCCTCCTCCCACACCAGGGGCAGCCTCCTCCCAGACCGGGGACCACCTCTCTACTAGAACCCCTTCCTTTCTGGCAGCGCCTGCCATGGTCAGTACATGGGTCACTATGTGCGCCCCTCCCCAATATACTGGTGTAAGCGCTTTATCTAAAGCCAGATGCCTCCATTATCAGCCTGCCCAGGGACTGACCCGTCTTATCACTGGATTTCGGCTGAATACAGAGGACGCTTTATGGGGCCTGATCTAATTATAAAGCCGCCATTCCTTGAAAACCCTAACATTCTTCTCCCACAGACAGAGGTCGGAGTAAATGGAGGAGAAATCTATATTTGGGGGCTTCATTTTTAACTTTTACTATTTCTATTCTCCAGATAAAGCATCAGCACAAGCCGTGTGGCCCCAGCGATAGGAGCCCGTCCTCTGCAATCATTTCTCTGACAGTTCGGGTCCTTGAGGCGCTCCCATGAAAATCATTCCAGCAGCCGACAGGTCACACGAAGCGATCAGGCTTCCCAGGGACATCAGGAGAACGATTGGCTCTACAGTGTAGAACTACAAATCCCAGGCCCGTCATGGCCACTTAGCCATACACAATGCAAATACAGACTACAGACTACCAAACAGGCAGGAAGCGCACAATCCAGCCAGACCAGAAGACTGGAGGCAACTGCCTCGAGGATCAGGCATGTTGCAGTGTAACCTGCCCAATCCCTTGCATTACTGGAAGATAAGCAGTGCAGGAAGGGGCAGCTGCTTTTCCTCACATCTCCATGGCAATACACACTCTTCCGGGGTTTGCAGCCTGCTCTTCTGCTCCGGTTGTGAGCAGGGGCCTCTGCACAAATGACAGAAGGACCCAGGCTGAAGGCCCCTTTCACACCAGCGTTTTTCTTTTTCCGTCCTAGGGGCTCAATACCAGAAAAGAACTGATCAGTTTTATCCTAATGCATTCTGAATGGAGAGCGATCCGTCCAGGATGCATCAGTTTAGTCCCTTTTACGTTTTTTTAGCCGGAGAAAATATCGCAGCATGCTACAGTTTTCTCTACGGCCAAAAATACTGAACACTTGGCAGAATGCCGGATCCGGCAGTAATATCCATTGAAATTACTGGATTAAAATTGCCGCATTGACGGATACGTTCTTCCGGTCCGCGCATGCACAGACTTTTAAATCTGTGAAAAAAATAAATACTGGATCCGTTTTTCCGGATCACACTGGAGAGATGGATCCGGTATTTCAATGTATTTGTCTGACAAATGCCATCCGTTTGCGTCTGGATTGAGTTCCGACGATGTGAAAGTAGCCTTATCCCAGTTGCACAGATGACTGCAGCATGCTCCTCCGTCAAATCCACACATGAGGTGGCGGTCTGTGCCCTGCATCCTCCACTCCTCTGTGCGCCATTACATAAAGAAAGTATATTTGGGAATGGCTGTGGTGACCGTATCCCCTCCGCACAGAGAAGCGCTGGCTGCAGTAGGTGATGTCGGGGCACGGGCGCTGCGCAGGCCCTTACAAATCCTCATCCTCGGTAGGAGCCCCTGATACAGTGCGGTCCACAGACTCAGGCCATGATCCGGTAGGTCTCTCCTCATACTGGTGTGCGGCGTCTCCATCCGGATCCGTCGTCATCCTACCAGATGCAGAATCATCCACCTGCTGCCCTTAATAATCTCCTCAGCAGCCGTGAAGTCGGCTCCTTGTGATGTCACCTAAAAGCAACATTTGCAAAAAAAAAAAAAAGGAAAATATAAAAACTATACAATAAAAAAAAAAAAGGAAAATCCAAAAATGTGCAGTGAATCTTCTCCCATAGGAGGCTGTGGAGGAGGGATCCCGAGCTGCACAGCAGTGACCGCGGCTCAGAGTAATGACAGGGAGAGATGTGACAGGGCATGGGAGGCAGAAAGCTGGCTTTACCTGTACGTCTGGTTGTTACAATGTAAAGCAAACACAAGTTGTATTACAACCCACACACCTCACGTCAGGACCAGACAGCTTCTGTGCCGCCTGTCACACAATGTAAGATGAACTACAACTCCAAGCATGGTGGCAGGAAACAAGAGCTCATACACATCCCTACTGTGGACTCATTGTACAGCACCTATAGACCTCCCCGGGCCGTACTGTATAGAGTCCATCCAGAGGAGGGTGCCATGAGATGGTACGTGTAGTGTCTGAGAGGGGAGCCATGAGATGGTACGTGTAGTGTCTGAGAGGGGAGCCATGAGATGGTACGTGTAGTGCCTGAGAGGGGAGCCATGAGATGGTACGTGTAGTGCCTGAGAGGGGAGCCATGAGATGGTACGTGTAGTGCCTGAGAGGGGAGCCATGAGATGGTACGTGTAGTGTCTGAGAGGAGCCATGAGATGGTACATGTAGTGTCTGAGAGGGGAGCCATGAGATGGTACGTGTAGTGCCTGAGAGGGGAGCCATGAGATGGTACGTGTAGTGTCTGAGAGGAGCCATGAGATGGTACGTGTAGTGTCTGAGAGGGGAGCCATGAGATGGTACGTGTAGTGTCTGAGAGGGGAGCCATGAGATGGTACGTGTAGTGCCTGAGAGGGGAGCCATGAGATGGTACGTGTAGTGCCTGAGAGGGGAGCCATGAGATGGTACGTGTAGTGCCTGAGAGGGGAGCCATGAGATGGTACGTGTAGTGCCTGAGAGGGGAGCCATGAGATGGTACGTGTAGTGTCTGAGAGGAGCCATGAGATGGTACGTGTAGTGTCTGAGAGGGGAGCCATGAGATGGTACGTGTAGTGTCTGAGAGGGGAGCCATGAGATGGTACGTGTAGTGTCTGAGAGGAGCCATGAGATGGTACGTGTAGTGCCTGAGAGGGGAGCCATGAGATGGTACGTGTAGTGCCTGAGAGGAGCCATGAGATGGTACGTGTAGTGTCTGAGAGGAGCCATGAGATGGTACGTGTAGTGTCTGAGAGGGGAGCCATGAGATGGTACGTGTAGTGCCCGAGAGGGGAGCCATGAGATGGTACGTGTAGTGCCCGAGAGGGGAGCCATGAGATGGTACGTGTAGTGCCTGAGAGGGGAGCCATGAGATGGTACGTGTAGTGTCTGAGAGGAGCCATGAGATGGTACGTGTAGTGTCTGAGAGGAGCCATGAGATGGTACGTGTAGTGTCTGAGAGGAGCCATGAGATGGTACGTGTAGTGCCTGAGAGGGGAGCCATGAGATGGTACGTGTAGTGTCTGAGAGGGGAGCCATGAGATGGTACGTGTAGTGCCTGAGAGGGGAGCCATGAGATGGTACGTGTAGTGCCTGAGAGGGGAGCCATGAGATGGTACGTGTAGTGTCTGAGAGGAGCCATGAGATGGTACGTGTAGTGCCTGAGAGGGGCGCCATGAGATGGTACGTGTAGTGCCTGAGAGGGGAGCCATGAGATGGTACGTGTAGTGCCCGAGGGGAGCCATGAGATGGTACATGTAGTGCCTGAGAGGGGAGCCATGAGATGGTACATGTAGTGCCTGAGAGGGGAGCCATGAGATGGTACATGTAGTGTCTGAGAGGGGAGCCATGAGATGGTACATGTAGTGTCTGAGAGGGGAGCCATGAGATGGTACGTGTAGTGCCTGAGAGGGGAGCCATGAGATGGTACGTGTAGTGTCTGAGAGGGGAGCCATGAGATGGTACGTGTAGTGCCTGAGAGGGGAGCCATGAGATGGTACGTGTAGTGCCTGAGAGGGGAGCCATGAGATGGTACGTGTAGTGTCTGAGAGGGGAGCCATGAGATGGTACGTGTAGTGTCTGAGAGGAGCCATGAGATGGTACGTGTAGTGCCTGAGAGGGGCGCCATGAGATGGTACGTGTAGTGCCTGAGAGGGGCGCCATGAGATGGTACGTGTAGTGCCTGAGAGGGGAGCCATGAGATGGTACGTGTAGTGCCTGAGAGAGGAGCCATGAGATGGTACGTGTAGTGTCTGAGAGGAGCCATGAGATGGTACGTGTAGTGCCTGAGAGGGGAGCCATGAGATGGTACGTGTAGTGCCTGAGAGGGGAGCCATGAGATGGTACATGTAGTGTCTGAGAGGGGAGCCATGAGATGGTACGTGTAGTGCCTGAGAGAGGAGCCATGAGATGGTACGTGTAGTGTCTGAGAGGGGAGCCCTGAGATGGTACGTGTAGTGCCTGAGAGGGGCGCCGGCCTCTCCATAACTTTGGCGTATCCAGCCCAGTTCTAAACGTAAGAGCTTCCTCGCTGTCTTACATATAGTCCATAATACAGGCGTAACAAATGGTAAATTAGAGGGGCCTGCCGGCGCGCCGCTTCCCCTCCCACTTCTTTACACCTGGCGTGAGTGGGGTGAAGTCGCAGATAGTGGCGCAACTAACTGCTGCGCCGCCATCTGGGCCTGAAATACGCCTTGCGTAGGTGCATTTCAGGATAATAACGGAGCCCCTGATAATGCAGATTGGTGGGGATCACCCAGCACGTCGGGGGAGGCCCGCGGAGAAGGGCACCTGCTCCACTGCAGGTCTATAAATCCGTGCGACAAGCCCCGGCACTTCGTGTTTACACGGAACTCTGCTAGTCATGACGAATGCTGGAGAATCGTGGGAACGCACTTTGTGGAGGAACCAGGAGCAGGCTGAGACCTGAAGTCGTCTTAATCCAGTTTCTGGTGATGCAACAGAAAACAATGATTCCTGGGTTATTTACTGTGATCCCTGGCAGGAGAGGAACGAAAAGAGCCCGGACCACCCCGCGCCCCCTCTGCAGACAACCCCACCGACAGGAGAGCCGCCAAAGGCCAATTACCTGCAGCTTACATGATCACAACTCCCATCATACACTGCTGGAAGGTGGACGTGCTTTTGATTCTGACGTTTTTAGCCGAATTCAATGACATTGAGTCCTTTATATCCTGGGCCACCACCAGCGAGATGTCCGCCATGGTGGGTCAGGGTCTATGGGGCAGCCACAAGCACTGCGTCCGCCTGCAGATATTACTCATGGGGCTGCGCCTAGCATTTGATGTAAAATATCTGAAATTTGGCATTTCTGGCGCATAAAGTCACATCAAGTCATAGACCTGTCAATGGAGCGAGAGCTGCTCAGCGAGGGGCGTGGCATAGCAGAAAGGGGCGTGGCTTGGCAGGAGGAAGGGCTTAAGGACGACGTACGCCAAAATTTAGGTGCACATTCAGCCGACCTCTAGTTATTGTGAAGTTAGACGATGGTGCCCAGCCATGCCGCATCTTACATTTCACATACAGAACAAAGTCATCTCGAGTTACTCCAGTCACATCCGAAGCTGCAGGAGCACACACATCCCCGACACCCCCAAAATACAGAGCTTCCACCAGGCGGCATGCGTTTAGTGTGGAGCTGTCATATACGCTGTCTCAGCAGAACTGTGACCGCAGCTCTGGATGTGACTGGAGTATGTTCCGTTCACCCATGGAAGCATCATGACATCATCCAGCGCCAGGACTAAGCCTGCAGTTCACGGAGTCTGTTTCTGGCCGACCAGGATTTGGCAGGGTCACGTTCTGTGATAACGACGCCTATCGCGGGCAAACACAGATAAGCGGCAGACGGCAAATAGACATTTTGTTTCTAAAATGATAATAGAAATCGCACAATAAAGTCTTTGAAATGATTTGAGAAATAAGGAGCCTGGGAACCTCCGCTCAACGTGCCGGCCATAGACACAGCGATCTGCAAAACTACTACTCCCAGCAGACCCCAATAGCCACAGGCAGTCAAGACAAAGCTGTTACGTGTGTGGCCCCAAGTAATGAGGGGCCACTCAGACTGGCCCCAACACCCTCCACATAGGCAGGGGTTAACCCGCCCGTCATCTACAGATCTCCTCCATCCATGTTGAGGTGACAGTCGGGTTCCTGGGTAGATGCCGCCCTTTCCCAGGGAAGTTGGCAGCTCGTCCGCCCAAGGTCAAGAGCAGAGAAGGTCTTGGAGCTGCTGCTCCGCTTCCCCCGCGGTGCGGAGTCGGTTCCTTGGGAAAGAGAAAGGGTTTTCCAGCGAGGTGAAGGTTTCGCCAGATTCCCACAGAAGAATGTGATTTGGATGTAAAAGCCAAGATCTCGAGATGCAGGTCCGGGACATCTCTGCTGTCGCCCGGCCGCTTCATGAGGGCGAGCCGACGCCACGTCCACCACAGGCACAGCTGCGCCCCCTCCGTGCTCAGGACCCCACTCTTAGAAATCGGATTTCTCTCACAGTTTATTTCAGTGCATTTTCTATAAATACTCACGAAGGAAAAAGCCATAAATCTACGGGAAGTGACTTCAGCTCCATGTATCACAATGGATGGGTGAGCGGAGGCAGAATACTGACTGAAGGGCACCAAATACTGGTCCTCCACCTCCGGCATATACCCACCTATAGGGAGGCATTACACAATGGATGGGTGAGCGGAGGCAGAATACTGACTGGAGGGCACCAAATACTGGTCCTCCACCTCTGGCATATACACACCTGTAGGGAGGCATTACACAATGGATGGGTGAGCGGAGGCAGAATACTGACTGGAGGGCACACAATACTGGTCCTCCACCTCTGGCATATACACACCTGTAGGGAGGCCGGAGGGGAGGCATTACACAATGGATGGGTGAGCGGAGGCAGAATACTGACTGGGGGGCACCAAATACTGGTCCTCCACCTCTGGCATATACACACCTGTAGGGAGGCCGGAGGGGAGGCATTACACAATGGATGGGTGAGCGGAGGCAGAATACTGACTGGAGGGCACCAAATACTGGTCCTCCACCTCCGGCATATACCCACCTATAGGGAGGCATTACACAATGGATGGGTGAGCGGAGGCAGAATACTGACTGAAGGGCACCAAATACTGGTCCTCCACCTCCGGCATATACCCACCTATAGGGAGGCATTACACAATGGATGGGTGAGCGGAGGCAGAATACTGACTGGAGGGCACCAAATACTGGTCCTCCACCTCTGGCATATACACACCTGTAGGGAGGCATTACACAATGGATGGGTGAGCGGAGGCAGAATACTAACTGGGGGGCACCAAATACTGGTCCTCCACCTCTGGCATATACACACCTGTAGGGAGGCATTACACAATGGATGGGTGAGCGGAGGCAGAATACTGACTGGAGGGCACCAAATACTGGTCCTCCACCTCCGGCATATACCCACCTATAGGGAGGCATTACACAATGGATGGGTGAGCGGAGGCAGAATACTGACTGGAGGGCACCAAATACTGGTCCTCCACCTCCGGCATATACCCACCTGTAGGGAGGCATTACACAATGGATGGGTGAGCGGAGGCAGAATACTGACTGGAGGGCACCAAATACTGGTCCTCCACCTCCGGCATATACACACCTGTAGGGAGGCATTACACAATGGATGGGTGAGCGGAGGCAGAATACTGACTGGAGGGCACACAATACTGGTCCTCCACCTCCGGCATATACACACTTGTAGGGAGGCATTACACAATGGATGGGTGAGCGGAGGCAGAATACTGACTGGAGGGCACCAAATACTGGTCCTCCACCTCCGGCATATACCGACCTATAGGGAGGCATTACACAATGGATGGGTGAGCGGAGGCAGAATACTGACTGGAGGGCACCAAATACTGGTCCTCCACCTCTGGCATATACCCACCTATAGGGAGGCATTACACAATGGATGGGTGAGCGGAGGCAGAATACTGACTGGAGGGCACCAAATACTGGTCCTCCACCTCCGGCATATACACACCTGTAGGGAGGCATTACACAATGGATGGGTGAGCGGAGGCAGAATACTGACTGGAGGGCACCAAATACTGGTCCTCCACCTCTGGCATATACCCACCTGTAGGGAGGCATTACACAATGGATGGGTGAGCGGAGGCAGAATACTGACTGGAGGGCACCAAATACTGGTCCTCCACCTCCGGCATATACACACCTGTAGGGAGGCATTACACAATGGATGGGTGAGCGGAGGCAGAATACTGACTGGAGGGCACCAAATACTGGTCCTCCACCTCTGGCATATACCCACCTGTAGGGAGGCATTACACAATGGATGGGTGAGCGGAGGCAGAATACTGACTGGAGGGCACCAAATACTGGTCCTCCACCTCTGGCATATACCCACCTGTAGGGAGGCATTACACAATGGATAGGTGAGCGGAGGCAGAATACTGACTGGAGGGCACCAAATACTGGTCCTCCACCTCCGGCATATACACACCTGTAGGGAGGCATTACACAATGGATGGGTGAGCGGAGGCAGAATACTGACTGGAGGGCACCAAATACTGGTCCTCCACCTCTGGCATATACACACCTGTAGGGAGGCATTACACAATGGATGGGTGAGCGGAGGCAGAATACTGACTGGGGGGCACCAAATACTGGTCCTCCACCTCTGGCATATACACACCTGTAGGGAGGCATTACACAATGGATGGGTGAGCGGAGGCAGAATACTGACTGGAGGGCACCAAATACTGGTCCTCCACCTCTGGCATATACCCACCTGTAGGGAGGCATTACACAATGGATGGGTGAGCGGAGGCAGAATACTGACTGGGGGGCACCAAATACTGGTCCTCCACCTCTGGCATATACACACCTGTAGGGAGGCATTACACAATGGATGGGTGAGCGGAGGCAGAATACTGACTGGAGGGCACCAAATACTGGTCCTCCACCTCTGGCATATACACACCTGTAGGGAGGCCGGAGGGGGTGCAGATACTAGGGGCGGGGGGGGAATCATTACACAATGAGGATTATGACTCCCTAATAAAACAATCAGCTTAAAAGGTACTTCCCTGGACAGCAGCTGTTCGGTGGCTATGTCACCCCACACTTGGGTAGTAGCGATGCCGCCGATTACTGCATTACACGGACTGGGGTCTACAGACGTCGGGTCAGCTGGAGCAGCAGTCAGTCACACATCACAGATGACCATGGTAAGGGTCCATTCCCATGGCTCTAAGTGTATCAGCCGCGTTTCTGGAAACACATGGCCAGCCCTATGACAGAAATGCCTATTCTTCTCTTTTTGCGGGGCCACGGAATAGAGCTACGGATGTGGACAGAAATGAATGGGTCCGCACATGTTCCTTAAGATTGCAGAACGGATGCAGACCCCCCAGAAATACGGTCGTGTGAGTGTACCCTAATGTGTACCAGGGCCTAGAATGTCACAGGATAGAAGGGTGGAGTTGGACTTCCACATGTCCGATCCCTCGGGGGACGATCTGTCAGTGGCCTGCCCCCTATTGCCCACCAGACAGTTGACAATGACATGCTGCAAAATAAAAATCTGGAGGCCGAATGATCCTTTGTCCAGCGGGTTTGTAATGCACATGGCCGCCTTACCGGTCCTCCATTGGGGGCTGCCCTGTATTGCAGGAAGGATTTGGGAAGTAGACAATGTCTTTGCAATTTGAGCTCCAGAGCAAGTCTGGGAAGCATGGTGTGAACCTGGCCTCACTGAGCAACGCTCTGCACCTGTGAAACCCCTGCTGCAGGGCACCGCCATCGGCAGACGTTAGGAAAGCAGTCCTGACAGCGAGGCGGAGGGGCGAGGACTGGAGCCACCTGCAATTACCACTCAGATAATTACCGCCTCGTGCCTGAAAATATTCATCGTTGCAGGTTAATATCTTTGAGAACAATGCCCATCGTTATCTGCGCGGCGGTAACCTCCCTCACCTAAAAACACCGCCTCGGGGGAGAGTCTCTAGTAGGGAAGGTGACGGGAAAATCTTCAGAAAGACAAAGAGTCCTTTCTGCCCCTGAGATTCTGCATTTGGGGGGGGGGCAGCTCGGATGAAACCACGCTACAGTCGGGCCATACACCAGGAGGCCATCGCAGGGCCGCTGGATGGGAAAGCATAGCAAACAGCGCACGTAAAGGGCGACAAATGCCTCGCTATGCCAATACAGGGTCACACCCCAGGCAATGTTCCCAATGGACCTCGCTGAAGGCTCAGATGTAAGCGCGTGTTCACACTTCTGGCACACATGAAACATACCTGCAGGGCCCCATGTACCTGATCCTTATGATGTAGGGCACTGCCGTACCCTGCAATGTGAGATGCCATGGACCATAATGTGGGCAACAAACAGGCTACGGGATCCAGTAAGGGTGCGGGGACAGAGCTCCCGGGGGACTGTCGGGACTCATGGGACAGGCTCAGGCGGCTGCACACGTCGTGGCCTCCCCGCAGCTTCTCAATCTCGCCTCGTGTCTGACTGAAGCGTGCGGGCACAAAAGAGGCAGCGAGCCAGACGCCGGGTCACAGGCAGAGAAGGCTGAAGGCTCCCGGCGAGTCCAGGAGAGGACATGCTGGTGGACAGGACGCGGAGCTCGCCCTGCACCCGGAGCAGAAAACATGGGGCTCCTGTGAAGCTGGTTTATCAAAGGGAGCAGAAGACTTATGGAATTACACGGAATTAAAAATGTATCATCGCCACTGAGCTGTTCAGTAACACTTCTCTGCACAGCGTTTCTGCTTTTTTTTGTCCATCTCACTGAGGTGGTCACACGCGCTCAGCTGCCACCAGCCCGATCTCCTGTTAGAAAGTGTGGCAGTTACATAGAGAGCCGCAGCAGAAAGGACACAGCCACGAGGAGAGCCGCAGCAGAAAGGACACAGCCACGAGGAGAGCCGCAGCAGAAGGGACACAGCCACGAGGAGAGCCGCAGCAGAAAGGACACAGCCACGAGGAGAGCCGCAGCAGAAAGGACACAGCCACGAGGAGAGCCGCACCAGAAAGGACACAGCCACGAGGAGAGCCGCACCAGAAAGGACACAGCCACGAGGAGAGCCGCAGCAGAAAGGACACAGCCACGAGGAGAGCCGCAGCAGAAAGGACACAGCCACGAGGAGAGCCGCAGCAGAAAGGACACAGCCACGAGGAGAGCCGCAGCAGAAAGGACACAGCCACGAGGAGAGCCGCAGCAGAAGGGACACAGCCACGAGGAGAGCCGCAGCAGAAGGGACACAGCCACGAGGAGAGCCGCAGCAGAAAGGACACAGCCACGAGGAGAGCCGCAGCAGAAAGGACACAGCCACGAGGAGAGCCGCAGCAGAAAGGACACAGCCACGAGGAGAGCCGCAGCAGAAAGGACACAGCCACGAGGAGAGCCGCAGCAGAAAGGACACAGCCACGAGGAGAGCCGCAGCAGAAAGGACACAGCCACGAGGAGAGCCGCACCAGAAAAGACACAGCCACGAGGAGAGCCGCACCAGAAAAGACACAGCCACGAGGAGAGCCGCACCAGAAAAGACACAGCCACGAGGAGAGCCGCACCAGAAAGGACACAGCCACGAGGAGAGCCGCACCAGAAAGGACACAGCCACGAGGAGAGCCGCACCAGAAAGGACACAGCCACGAGGAGAGCCGCACCAGAAAGGATACACCCTCCCCTGAGCTATGATAGGGAGAGAGCTGCAGCAGAAAGGAAAAGTTCTCTGAGCTGTAATAGGTAGAGAGCTGCAGCAGAAAGGACACACCCCATGAGCTGAGGCTGGGAGAGAGCCGCACAAAGGACACACCTAAAAAGTGAGCTAAGAAATCTGAGGGCCACCCCTGGAAGCGGACTCTGAGCCGATGAATGGAACAAGATCGCCACAGGTGTCACATGCGGAATACAGGACGTCCCCGCTGTAACCTGGCGGAGGCGCCGGATCAGACTGGGCCTGGGAGGTTACATTTTTCTCTTAGGCCCCATTCACATGACCGTATTTTTGCTCCACATCCGCATTTTTTTTTTGCGGGATGGATGTGAACCCATTCATTTCAATGGGTCTGCAAAAAATGGGGCCAGCACTCCATGTACTGTCTGTATGTCGTTCCGCATCTCCGCAAAACAGATAGAACACGTCTTATTCTTGTCCGTTTTGCAGAAAGGAAGAGGCAATGTTATAATAGATGCGCAAAACAAAGGATGTGACACGGACGTCATCCGAATTTTTTGCAGACCACAATACATGCGCCCTAGTTCTAACAGCTTCCATTAGACGACAGCAGTGATTTGCCCAGTGACCGTAGATTCAGGAGCGGGCGAGGCGATAGCGTGCACCTGCTCTCCCCGGGCACGGCGCCAGCCACAGATGTGTACAGAACACCTCCATGCACAACAGCCAAGAGTCAGGCTTATGTCTGCCAAAGTGCTGCCACCTGGGGCTCAGGAGCAAAGCCCGGCTCTCTGCACCTAATCTGACTGCTGGGCACAACCTAAGGTTTTTTGCGGTCCGAAAACTGCGGATTCGCAAAAAACTTTTGCGGCCCTATTGAAGTGAATGGGTCCGCACCCGAGCCGCAAAAACTGCGGCTTGGATGCGGACCTGAAAAACGGTCGTGTGCATGAGGCCTAAACTGTGGGTAATCCTCAGGCAGCAATACTACCCCAGAGCTTCAGGCAGCGCCCCCCATCACCCAGCTTCTACAGCCACGCCAAGCACTGTTACAATAGTATTCCACTGTATTAAAGGGCACCTCCAATAAGGACCCCCACCAACAGGCGTCCCATCAGGACCCCCACCAACAGGCGTCCCATCAGGACCCCCACCAACAGGCGTCCCATCAGGACCCCCACCAACAGGCGTCCCATCAGGACCCCCACCAACAGGCGTCCCATCAGGACCCCCACCAACAGGCGTCCCATCAGGACCCCCACCAACAAGCGTCCCATCAGGACCCCCTCCAACAGGCGTCCCATCAGGACCCCCTCCAACAGGCGTCCCATCAGGACCCCCTCCAACAGGCGTCCCATCAGGACCCCCACCAACAGGCGCCCATCAGGACCCCCACCAACAGGCGCCCATCAGGACCCCCACCAACAGGCGTCCCATCAGGACCCCCTCCAAATGTACGTGAGGTGCTCAGGAAGGGGTTAAGCGCTTTCCAAATTCTGTACTTCTATAGTCAGCCCTGCAGGCAAGTGACATGAAGAATTCCCGTACAAGAAGATATACCGTATAAATACCGCCATACACCGCACTTCTCCCGTATCTCAAGGCGACGCTCCCACCGCAGCCGCGAGGAGGGTTTATGCCGTCATTACATCCCATTAAACCAGAGCAATATCAAAGAGCCAAGGTGGATCCAGGCGGATTATCTCGGGGCGTCGCTGCCACGACGCCAACAGTTCAGTCAGCTGCGCGTCGCTTCCATCTTCATAGTTATAAAAGAATAACGTTTAAAGAAGAAATTTATTTACAAGCATAACCGCGGTTCCTGGGATTCCTCATCTGATCCGCTGCCCCGCTCCGGACAGTCACATGACCGAATACTCCGCGCCTCTCTGCCACAACTTTACCTCACTCTGATTTTGTAGTAAAAAGGTCACAGAGAGGCGCGGAGCCTCCTCGGTCATGTGACCGCTCCGTGTCTCTGCTGTCTTACGGCATCCGCTCGTGTTAGAGAGCAAGAATTAAAGGGGCGGCCTCTGCTTCTGCAAAATGTTAAAGAGCAACTATGTTTTTATTCAACTTTTTTTTAAATGTCCCAAATGCCCTAAAAATAATTTTTCTAATTACTTTATTCATTCATTTTGACTTTTTCCAAAAGAAATTTGCACCTAAAGTCCTGATGTCAACCGCGCTTTAAACTCACTATTCTGGCACGTCTGACTTGTCTGCGGTGTCCGGACTCGTATCAATGGGGCCGCAGCGCATTCCTGCCCCTGCCCCCTGAGGGTGGCTAAGTGCTGGCATAGCCCATGGGTGCCCTGTAACCCTGAGCAGAGCGGCTCCTGCCTGTGCCCCCTGAGGGTGGCTAAGTGCTGGCATAGCCCATGGGTGCCCTGTAACCCTGAGCGGAGCAGCTCCTGCCTGTGCCCCCTGAGGGTGGCTAAGTGCTGGCATAGCCCATGGGTGCCCTGTAACCCTGAGCGGAGCAGCTCCTGCCTGTGCCCCCTGAGGGTGGCTAAGTGCTGACATAGCCCATGGGTGCCCTGTAACCCTGAGCGGAGCGGCTCCTGCCTGTGCCTCCTGAGGGTGGCTAAGTGCTGACATAGCCCATGGGTGCCCTGTAACCCTAAGCGGAGCAGCTCCTGCCTGTGCCCCCTGAGGGTGGCTAAGTGCTGGCATAGCCCATGGGTGCCCTGTAACCCTGAGCGGAGCGGCTCCTGCCTGTGCCCCCTGAGGGTGGCTAAGTGCTGGCATAGCCCATGGGTGCCCTGTAACCCTGAGCGGAGCAGCTCCTGCCTGTGCCCCCTGAGGGTGGCTAAGTGCTGGCATAGCTCATGGGTGCCCTGTAACCCTGAGCGGAGCGGCTCCGGCTCATGGGTGCCCTGTAACCCTAGCCCATGGGTGCCCTGTAACCATTCACTTCACTTCTGTTGCTCCGTACAAAAAAAAATAACCTGTCCTATTCTTGTCCGTTTTGCAGACAAGAATAGGCAGTTATATTAATGGCTGTCCGCACCGTTCTGCAAATTGCGGAACGCACACGGACGCTATCCATGTTTTGCGGATCCGCAACGGTCGTGTGCATGAGGCCTTAGGCTATGTCTGTGACACGGTCTAATTGCTCAGTCAGTGTTCGGTCAGTGATTTCCATCAGTGATTTTGAGCCAAAACCAGGTGCGGCTCTAAACCCAGAACAGGAGCAGATCCTCCCTTTATACCTCATGTCTGTGGAGACTCCAGTCCTGGTCTTGGCTCACAATCACTGATGGAAATCACTGACCGAACACTGACGTGTGAATGAGGCTTAATAGACATACAGCCTTTATTGGTCCCCCAGCTGTTGGCACCACATCGACACCTTGCACCTGTGATCGTGGGAAGCCAATGGTGACAAGGAGCCCTGTGCCTCTAACTGGCTAGATGCAGCAGTCGCTATTGACTGCAGCATCTTGGAAGTTCAGAGGCCGGCATCGGAGTTACAGCAAGAGCCTGGCTTCGGTCAGTGATACGGAGCGCTGTATCAGGGCTCACCGCCCATGTCAGCATTAACGGGGCGGATACAGCGCTCCAGACTACAGAAAGGCTCATGTGTAGAAGTATACAGCAGAGTACAATTGCCTGTACAGGCGTCTATGGACCTTGTCCAGGTGACATGGCCACCTCTAGACAGGATGGTGTCTGGCCATCAAGCATGGCGACCAGATGTGACTACTGCAGCAAACCGCGTCCAGGTAGAAGGAAGCGCTGCACGCAGACGGGCCCTACTGATGGACCCCATGAGGTGGTCAAGAACCAGCAATCCATAGAAGGACAGAGCCGCGTGCCGGACGGACGCAGAGACCATTCCCCAGTCCAGTAAATGTCACAGTATACTGGGAGCAGATAAGTGTTTGTTCAGATTCTCAAACCTCGCCACACACATATTTCAGTCTAAGGCCTCATGCATACGAACGTATTTTCTCTCCATGTCCGTTCCGTTTTTTTTGCGGACTGTATGCGGAAACGTTCACTTCAATGGGTCCACACAAAAAAACGGAAGTTACTCCATGTGCATTCCGTTTCTGTATGTCCGTATTTCCGTTCCACAAAAAAAATAGAACATGTCCTATTATTGTCCGCATTACGGACAAGGACAGGACTGTTCTATTAGGGGCCGGCCGTTCCGTTCTGAAAAATACCGAATGCACACGGACGTCATCCATAATTTTTGCGTAGCCGTTTTTTGCTGGTCACAAAATACATACAGTCGTGTGCATGAGCCCTAAAACTCGCACTCCTGGACTAGGAAGCTCCTACCTGCCACCTGTCCATCTCCACCGATCACCCGGAGTTAGATTATGAGGCAGTAATTCACTACAGACAGCAGAGATATTACCTTCCTCCATCAAAGACCTAACGTACACGAGAAATCACCGCGGCCTCAATGGTCTGGACAAGTAACCCAATGATATTGCCAGACACAAGGAGGTCATATTAATTAAAGGGGTTGTCCAGCATTTCTTACATGGACATCCCCTGACCCCTGACTCTCTCACTCGTGGTTCCAACCTGAATGTTATCTAGGATCCTCCCGTCTCATAACCCACCTGCCTCTGCTCACCTCCATAAATGCCTCCCTCGAGGTGTCTATCTAAGGGCTTATCTTTACAAGAAGCAGGTGGCAGGTCTGCACCAGTATGACCTAAGTGAGGTGGCGGAAAAATCCCACACTCCAAGTGTATACTACATCAGATGTCAGCAGCACAGCAGAGAAGTAAGAACGGATGTCAGGTGAACACGGACCGAAAACTACAGCAACTGCTGTGTAAGAGCAGGAGCACAGACCAGTAGATTTAATATACCGCCCTTACAGAGGAGCACAGACCAGTAGATGTAATATACCGCCCTTACAGAGGAGCACAGACCAGTAGATGTAATATACCGCCCTTACAGAGGAGCACAGACCAGTAGATGTAATATACCGCCCTTACAGAGGAGCACAGACCAGTAGATGTAATATACCGCCCTTACAGAGGAGCACAGACCAGTAGATGTAATATACCGCCCTTACAGAGGAGCACAGACCAGTAGATGTAATATACCGCCCTTACAGAGGAGCACAGACCAGTAGATGTAATATACCGCCCTTACAGAGAAGCACAGACCAGTAGTAATATACCGCCCTTACAGAGGAGCACAGACCAGTAGATGTAATATACCGCCCTTACAGAGGAGCACAGACCAGTAGATGTAATATACCGCCCTTACAGAGGAGCACAGACCAGTAGCTGTAATATACCGCCCTTACAGAGGAGCACAGACCAGTAGTAATATACCGCCCTTACAGAGGAGCACAGACCAGTAGATGTAATATACCGCCCTTACAGAGGAGCACAGACCAGTAGATGTAATATACCGCCCTTACAGAGGAGCACAGACCAGTAGTAATATACCGCCCTTACAGAGGAGCACAGACCAGTAGATGTAATATACCGCCCTTACAGAGGAGCACAGACCAGTAGATGTAATATACCGCCCTTACAGAGGAGCACAGACCAGTAGCTGTAATATACCGCCCTTACAGAGGAGCACAGACCAGTAGTAATATACCGCCCTTACAGAGGAGCACAGACCAGTAGTAATATACCGCCCTTACAGAGGAGCACAGACCAGTAGATGTAATATACCGCCCTTACAGAGGAGCACAGACCAGTAGATGTAATATACAGCCCTTACAGAGGAGCACAGACCAGTAGATGTAATATACCGCCCTTACAGAGGAGCACAGACCAGTAGATGTAATATACCGCCCTTACAGAGGAGCACAGACCAGTAGATGTAATATACCGCCCTTACAGAGGAGCACAGACCAGTAGATGTAATATACCGCCCTTACAGAGGAGCACAGACCAGTAGATGCAATATACCGCCCTTACAGAGGAGCACAGACCAGTAGATGTAATATACCGCCCTTACAGAGGAGCACAGACCAGTAGCTGTAATATACCGCCCTTACAGAGGAGCACAGACCAGTAGATGTAATATACCGCCCTTACAGAGGAGCACAGACCAGTAGATGTAATATACCGCCCTTACAGAGGAGCACAGACCAGTAGATGTAATATACCGCCCTTACAGAGGAGCACAGACCAGTAGATGTAATATACCGCCCTTACAGAGGAGCACAGACCAGTAGATGTAATATACCGCCCTTACAGAGAAGCACAGACCAGTAGATGTAATATACCGCCCTTACAGAGAAGCACAGACCAGTAGATGTAATATACCGCCTTTACAGAGGAGCACAGACCAGTAGATGCAATATACCGCCCTTACAGAGGAGCACAGACCAGTAGATGTAATATACCGCCCTTACAGAGGAGCACAGACCAGTAGATGTAATATACCGCCCTTACAGAGGAGCACAGACCAGTAGATGTAATATACCGCCCTTACAAAGGAGCACAGACCAGTAGATGTAATATACCGCCCTTACAGAGGAGCACAGACCAGTAGATGTAATATACCGCCCTTACAGAGGAGCACAGACCAGTAGATGTAATATACCGCCCTTACAGAGGAGCACAGACCAGTAGATGTAATATACCGCCCTTACAGAGGAGCACAGACCAGTAGATGTAATATACCGCCCTTACAGAGGAGCACAGACCAGTAGATGTAATATACCGCCCTTACAGAGGAGCACAGACCAGTAGATGTAATATACCGCCCTTACAGAGGAGCACAGACCAGTAGATGCAATATACCGCCCTTACAGAGGAGCACAGACCAGTAGATGTAATATACCGCCCTTACAGAGGAGCACAGACCAGTAGATGTAATATACCGCCCTTACAGAGGAGCACAGACCAGTAGATGTAATATACCGCCCTTACAGAGGAGCACAGACCAGTAGATGTAATATACCGCCCTTACAGAGGAGCACAGACCAGTAGATGCAATATACCGCCCTTACAGAGGAGCACAGACCAGCAGATGTATATTCACTCCTGTAGTGCTCACAGCACTTGCCATCTCCCTGCATACACAACATACAATACTCAGCAGGGGGCGACTGAGCAGGAAATTCCAATGTACATCAAACTGCGCACACTACAAAACCCAATGCAAATTCTCATTGAGTTTTTAAACTACATAATATAATCCAGAGAAGTAAACTTTTTCGATCCACGGACTTTCTTCCGACCATCTGTACAGGTATTATATAGAATGCACCCTATATTCTGCATATATACTGTATAACACGGTGACTTATAGGGCCAGATAGTAGCACAGTATTAGGAGTAGCGGCAGAATCCACTGATGACCTGTACAATATGACGGCGTCACCTAAGATTGTGACTCCTGTGGTGTCTCACATGGTAATTGAGGGGGTAGATGTGTCTCCCAGGTTCCTAACATATGCTGAGGATAGGGTTACAACCTGTAGCCTGGGTCCTGATGAGGAGCACCTGGCGAGGCGCCCCAGTTCACTGGCTCTCCGCCTTGGGAGAAGAAGCCCCATCTCTGTGAGAGACACTGACGGGCCTAGGCAAGGAAACCGCAAGTATCACAGGTCGCTGTTCAGACGGTGGACTGAGGATAGCGCAGCCAC
This sequence comes from Bufo bufo, assembly GCF_905171765.1. Lineage (NCBI taxonomy): Eukaryota > Metazoa > Chordata > Amphibia > Anura > Bufonidae > Bufo > Bufo bufo. Next base: position 2,147,873 of record NC_053396.1, on the reverse strand, counting down.
GTCCTAGAGAGGGGCCTAATGTTCAGTCAGAGCCCAGACAAGGCGAGGGGTCGTGTTAATGATTTTGTTTTATGCAGCCTGTGGAAATAAAACCGGCAGGACGTCCGTTTAAACGCACGTCGTCTCCTGCGTCCTCCTTGTGCGTAACAGACTGACTCTTCCCCTACCTTTCACCCCTGGAAAGGAGAGCTGGCAAGACGCGTTGTCACACTCCACAGTGAGGGACGTATACCTAATAGAGTAGAACGGCTTCACCGAGCAGCGATGTGACGCGATCCATGACGATTGAAAAGATATTGTGTCCTATCAGGATAGAGGAGGAAGAAAGCGCTGGTAGAAATGGAGAACTCTGTGTAACAGTCATATACAGGAGCAGGTATCGGAGCCATCACTTGTAAGGGATATAACGTGTGTACAGATGGTCTGAAGGTCAGTGGACCACGAGTGTTAGTCATTTTGGAGCGTGCAGCAATCGACATTCATTAAAGGGGTTTTCAGGGACTCCTAATGATGGCCACCCCTCCGGCTAGGCCCTCAATATGGGATCGGTGAGGGTCTGACACCTGATCAGCTGCAGTAGTCGGGTGCTGCCTCTTCCAGTGACGTCACGTGGCCTAGTTCACGTGAATAGGCCTCTACTGCAATACCAAGCACTGAGGCTACCCACGTACCAGAGCACCCCACCGATCAGAGACTGAGGACAGGTCATTGATATACAAGTGCCAGAGAGAAAACCCCTTTAATGTCTAGGTTAGGGAGCTTACTTTTAGGATTTGGTCAGTGGAGAGATGTGCACCATGTGAAGGAGGCCCTAACCAGGGTGAGGTGGTCTTCAATCATGAGCACAGAACATGTAATCTGTGCAGCGTCAACATTCACCCGACCCAAAGCTCGGGGTCCGAGGTCTGACAAAGCGCCGTCGCCTCCTGGACCTACGCTCTTCATCGTCACACGTCACTTAGCAGTCCGAGAGGTTTTCCTGAGACACCATAATGACCTCAGTTCCCAGCGGGACGGTCTGAGCGGACAAATACGAGGACAGATTCGCACATCCTTCATTATCAAGGGTAGTTTAAAAAAAGAAAGAAAACACAACATAAAACGCCCACGAAGCAGCAAACATCCTCTGAGCCCGAACCTGCTGAAAAGAGC
>NC_053396.1:1195448-1246521 GCF_905171765.1 Bufo bufo | reverse complement strand
TAGACTGTACACGGCCCGTATACACCGCTCTATACACCTAGTACACAGACTGTACACGGCCCGTATACACCCCTGTATACACCTAGTACATAGACTGTACACGGCCCGTATACACCTAGTACATAGACTGTACACGGCCCGTATACACCGCTCTATACACCTAGTACACAGACTGTACACGGCCCGTATACACCGCTCTATACACCTAGTACATAGACTGTACATGGCCCGTATACACCGCTGTATACACCTAGTACATAGACTGTACACGGCCCGTATACACCTAGTACATAGACTGTACACGGCCCGTATACATCCCTGTATACACCTAGTACATAGACTGTACACGGCCCATATACACCTAGTACATAGACTGTACACGGCCCATATACACCTAGTACATAGACTGTACACGGCCCATATACACCTAGTACACAGACTGTACACGGCCCGTATACACCTAGTACACAGACTGTACACGGCCCATATACACCTAGTACACAGACTGTACACGGCCTGTATACACCTAGTACATAGACTGTACACGGCCCATATACACCTAGTACACAGACTGTACACGGCCCGTATACACCGCTCTATACACCTAGTACACAGACTGTACACGGCCCGTATACACCGCTCTATACACCTAGTACACAGACTGTACACGGCCCGTATACACCGCTCTATACACCTAGTACATAGACTGTACATGGCCCGTATACACCGCTGTATACACCTAGTACATAGACTGTACACGGCCCGTATACACCTAGTACATAGACTGTACACGGCCCGTATACACCGCTGTATACACCTAGTACATAGACTGTACACGGCCCGTATACACCTAGTACATAGACTGTACACGGCCCGTATACACCTAGTACATAGACTGTACACGGCCCGTATACACCTAGTACATAGACTGTACACGGCCTGTATACACCTAGTACATAGACTGTACACGGCCTGTATACACCTAGTACATAGACTGTACACGGCCTGTATACACCTAGTACATAGACTGTACACGGCCCGTATACACCCCTGTATACACCTAGTACATAGACTGTACACGGCCCGTATACACCTAGTACATAGACTGTACACGGCCCGTATACACCTAGTACATAGACTGTACACGGCCCGTATACACCTAGTACATAGACTGTACACGGCCCATATACACCTAGTACATAGACTGTACACGGCCCGTATACACCGCTCTATACACCTAGTACACAGACTGTACACGGCCCGTATACACCGCTCTATACACCTAGTACACAGACTGTACACGGCCCGTATACACCCCTGTATACACCTAGTACATAGACTGTACACGGCCCGTATACACCTAGTACATAGACTGTACACGGCCCGTATACATCCCTGTATACACCTAGTACATAGACTGTACACGGCCCATATACACCTAGTACATAGACTGTACACGGCCCATATACACCTAGTACACAGACTGTACACGGCCTGTATACACCGCTCTATACACCTAGTACACAGACTGTACACGGCCCGTATACACCGCTCTATACACCTAGTACACAGACTGTACACGGCCCGTATACACCGCTCTATACACCTAGTACATAGACTGTACATGGCCCGTATACACCGCTCTATACACCTAGTACATAGACTGTACACGGCCCGTATACACCTAGTACATAGACTGTACACGGCCCGTATACACCTAGTACACAGACTGTACACGGCCCGTATACACCGCTGTATACACCTAGTACATAGACTGTACACGGCCCGTATACACCTAGTACATAGACTGTACACGGCCCGTATACACCTAGTACATAGACTGTACACGGCCCGTATACACCTAGTACATAGACTGTACACGGCCTGTATACACCTAGTACATAGACTGTACACGGCCCGTATACACCTAGTACATAGACTGTACACGGCCTGTATACACCTAGTACATAGACTGTACACGGCCCGTATACACCTAGTACATAGACTGTACACGGCCCGTATACACCTAGTACATAGACTGTACACGGCCTGTATACACCTAGTACATAGACTGTACACGGCCCGTATACACCTAGTACATAGACTGTACACGGCCCGTATACACCGCTGTATACACCTAGTACATAGACTGTACACGGCCCGTATACACCTAGTACATAGACTGTACACGGCCCGTATACACCTAGTACATAGACTGTACACGGCCTGTATACACCTAGTACATAGACTGTACACGGCCCGTATACACCTAGTACATAGACTGTACACGGCCCGTATACACCTAGTACATAGACTGTACACGGCCTGTATACACCTAGTACATAGACTGTACACGGCCTGTATACACCTAGTACATAGACTGTACACGGCCCGTATACACCTAGTACATAGACTGTACACGGCCTGTATACACCTAGTACATAGACTGTACACGGCCCGTATACACCTAGTACATAGACTGTACACGGCCCGTATACACCTAGTACATAGACTGTACACGGCCCGTATACACCTAGTACATAGACTGTACACGGCCTGTATACACCTAGTACATAGACTGTACACGGCCTGTATACACCTAGTACATAGACTGTACACGGCCCGTATACACCTAGTACATAGACTGTACACGGCCTGTATACACCCCTGTATAGACCTAGTACATAGACTGTACACGGCCTGTATACACCGCTGTATACACCTAGTACATAGACTGTACACGGCCTGTATACACCGCTGTATACACCTAGTACATAGACTGTACACGGCCTGTATACACCTAGTACATAGACTGTACACGGCCCGTATACACCCCTGTATAGACCTAGTACATAGACTGTACACGGCCTGTATACACCGCTGTATACACCTAGTACATAGACTGTACACGGCCTGTATACACCTAGTACATAGACTGCACACGGCCCGTATACACCTAGTACATAGACTGCACACGGCCCGTATACACCTAGTACACAGACTGTACACGGCCCGTATACACCTAGTACATAGACTGTACACGGCCTGTATACACCTAGTACATAGACTGTACACGGCCCATATACACCGCTCTATACACCTAGTACACAGACTGTACACGGCCCGTATACACCGCTGTATACACCTTGTACATAGACTGTACACGGCCCGTATACACCTAGTACATAGACTGTACACGGCCTGTATACACCTAGTACACAGACTGTACACCGCTCTATACACCTAGTACACAGACTGTACACGGCCTGTATACACCTAGTACATAGACTGTACACTGCCCGTATACACCTAGTACATAGACTGTACACGGCCTGTATACACCTAGTACACAGACTGTACACCGCTTTATACACCTAGTACACAGACTGTACACCGCTCTATACACCTAGTACATAGACTGTACACCGCTCTATACACCTAGTACATAGACTGTACACGGCCCCTATACACCGCTCTATACACCTAGTACACAGACTGTACACGGCCTGTATACACCTAGTACATAGACTGTACACTGCCCGTATACACCTAGTACATAGACTGTACACGGCCTGTATACACCTAGTACACAGACTGTACACCGCTCTATACACCTAGTACACAGACTGTACACCGCTCTATACACCTAGTACACAGACTGTACACCGCTCTATACACCTAGTACACAGACTGTACACCGCTCTATACACCTAGTACATAGACTGTACACGGCCCCTATACACCGCTCTATACACCTAGTACACAGACTGTACACGGCCTGTATACACCTAGTACATAGACTGTACACTGCCCGTATACACCTAGTACATAGACTGTACACGGCCTGTATACACCTAGTACACAGACTGTACACCGCTCTATACACCTAGTACACAGACTGTACACCGCTCTATACACCTAGTACATAGACTGTACACCGCTCTATACACCTAGTACATAGACTGTACACGGCCCCTATACACCGCTCTATACACCTAGTACACAGACTGTACACGGCCCGTATACACCTAGTACACAGACTGTACACGGCCCCTATACACCGCTCTATACACCTAGTACACAGACTGTACACGGCCCGTATACACCTAGTACACAGACTGTTCTGGTCCTGGCAGTGTGCTCGGCTGTACTGTACTATGTTGTGTGATCTTTCATCATCCTGTGTACACACACTTATCTGATCATCTCCCTCAGGGATCTATTAGTGATGTCTGCCCCTTGTTGGGTGCGTCCCCGGGGGCCGCTGATCTCTGCCTCACATTGTAGCTGCTGGGAGAAGAACTATTCAAGTCCTTGTTGGAGGAAGGGGGATGCCGGCCTCTGATTGGCTGCTGCCGGCCTCTGATTGGCTGCTGCCGGCCTCTGATTGGCTGCTGCCGGCCTCTGATTGGCTGCTGCCCGCTTCCTGTGTTGTGATTTCAAATCCCCCTGCAGCAGATCCTGCGCGGCCGCCTCTGACCGGAGCGGAAACTTTCCGAGTGCTTCCAGCATGACATGAGGAAGTTAGTGGGTGCAATGCTCTGCAGGCTTCCTGCTGTGCTGCAGCTGCTGTGTGCATAGCCTGCATGCTGTCTTCTGCGGTCCCCCTCGCCGCTCGGTTCCTGGAGTCTCGGTCTGGGTTCTCCAGGGTGTCTGGAGGTTCTAGAGCTGCAGGTGACAAGTCCCGGACTATAGTGACGTGTGGGGGAGGGGCAGTAATGCGATAACGCTGCAGAGCATCATCCGCTCATGACACGCTGAGACTTGTAGTTACAAGTAACCCCCACCTTTGTACAGCCGGCACCGCTTATCTCACCCGTGTCCATGTAGATGATTAGTGATCACATGATGGGCAGATGTCACTTCATACATGTGCACCGTCTCCTCCCCACAGTCACACGTGACAGCGCAGAAGGTCAGCAAGGAGCGGCAGCTGGAGATGATGGACGGGCAGTACCGGCAGCTGGAGGGGCGGCTGGACGCCATGTTGTCTCGCATCGCCCAAGAGACCTAGTACATAGACTGTACACGGCCCGTATACACCTAGTACATAGACTGTACACGGCCCGTATACACCTAGTACATAGACTGTACACGGCCTGTATACACCTAGTACATAGACTGTACACGGCCTGTATACACCTAGTACATAGACTGTACACGGCCTGTATACACCTAGTACATAGACTGTACACGGCCCGTATACACCCCTGTATACACCTAGTACATAGACTGTACACGGCCTGTATACACCTAGTACATAGACTGTACACGGCCCGTATACACCTAGTACATAGACTGTACACGGCCCGTATACACCTAGTACATAGACTGTACACGGCCCATATACACCTAGTACATAGACTGTACACGGCCCGTATACACCGCTCTATACACCTAGTACACAGACTGTACACGGCCCGTATACACCGCTCTATACACCTAGTACACAGACTGTACACGGCCCGTATACACCCCTGTATACACCTAGTACATAGACTGTACACGGCCCGTATACACCTAGTACATAGACTGTACACGGCCCGTATACATCCCTGTATACACCTAGTACATAGACTGTACACGGCCCATATACACCTAGTACATAGACTGTACACGGCCCATATACACCTAGTACACAGACTGTACACGGCCTGTATACACCGCTCTATACACCTAGTACACAGACTGTACACGGCCCGTATACACCGCTCTATACACCTAGTACACAGACTGTACACGGCCCGTATACACCGCTCTATACACCTAGTACATAGACTGTACATGGCCCGTATACACCGCTCTATACACCTAGTACATAGACTGTACACGGCCCGTATACACCTAGTACATAGACTGTACACGGCCCGTATACACCTAGTACACAGACTGTACACGGCCCGTATACACCGCTGTATACACCTAGTACATAGACTGTACACGGCCCGTATACACCTAGTACATAGACTGTACACGGCCCGTATACACCTAGTACATAGACTGTACACGGCCTGTATACACCTAGTACATAGACTGTACACGGCCTGTATACACCTAGTACATAGACTGTACACGGCCCGTATACACCTAGTACATAGACTGTACACGGCCTGTATACACCTAGTACATAGACTGTACACGGCCCGTATACACCTAGTACATAGACTGTACACGGCCCGTATACACCTAGTACATAGACTGTACACGGCCTGTATACACCTAGTACATAGACTGTACACGGCCCGTATACACCTAGTACATAGACTGTACACGGCCCGTATACACCGCTGTATACACCTAGTACATAGACTGTACACGGCCCGTATACACCTAGTACATAGACTGTACACGGCCCGTATACACCTAGTACATAGACTGTACACGGCCTGTATACACCTAGTACATAGACTGTACACGGCCCGTATACACCTAGTACATAGACTGTACACGGCCCGTATACACCTAGTACATAGACTGTACACGGCCTGTATACACCTAGTACATAGACTGTACACGGCCTGTATACACCTAGTACATAGACTGTACACGGCCCGTATACACCTAGTACATAGACTGTACACGGCCTGTATACACCTAGTACATAGACTGTACACGGCCCGTATACACCTAGTACATAGACTGTACACGGCCCGTATACACCTAGTACATAGACTGTACACGGCCCGTATACACCTAGTACATAGACTGTACACGGCCTGTATACACCTAGTACATAGACTGTACACGGCCTGTATACACCTAGTACATAGACTGTACACGGCCCGTATACACCTAGTACATAGACTGTACACGGCCCGTATACACCTAGTACATAGACTGTACACGGCCCGTATACACCTAGTACATAGACTGTACACGGCCCGTATACACCTAGTACATAGACTGTACACGGCCCGTATACACCTAGTACATCGACTGTACACGGCCCGTATACACCTAGTACATAGACTGTACACGGCCCGTATACACCTAGTACATAGACTGTACACGGCCCGTATACACCTAGTACATAGACTGTACACGGCCTGTATACACCTAGTACATAGACTGTACACGGCCCGTATACACCTAGTACATAGACTGTACACGGCCTGTATACACCTAGTACATAGACTGTACACGGCCCGTATACACCTAGTACATAGACTGTACACGGCCCGTATACACCTAGTACATAGACTGTACACGGCCCGTATACACCTAGTACATAGACTGTACACGGCCTGTATACACCTAGTACATAGACTGTACACGGCCTGTATACACCTAGTACATAGACTGTACACGGCCCGTATACACCTAGTACATAGACTGTACACGGCCTGTATACACCCCTGTATAGACCTAGTACATAGACTGTACACGGCCTGTATACACCGCTGTATACACCTAGTACATAGACTGTACACGGCCTGTATACACCGCTGTATACACCTAGTACATAGACTGTACACGGCCTGTATACACCTAGTACATAGACTGTACACGGCCCGTATACACCCCTGTATAGACCTAGTACATAGACTGTACACGGCCTGTATACACCGCTGTATACACCTAGTACATAGACTGTACACGGCCTGTATACACCTAGTACATAGACTGCACACGGCCCGTATACACCTAGTACATAGACTGCACACGGCCCGTATACACCTAGTACACAGACTGTACACGGCCCGTATACACCTAGTACATAGACTGTACACGGCCTGTATACACCTAGTACATAGACTGTACACGGCCCATATACACCGCTCTATACACCTAGTACACAGACTGTACACGGCCCGTATACACCGCTGTATACACCTTGTACATAGACTGTACACGGCCCGTATACACCTAGTACATAGACTGTACACGGCCTGTATACACCTAGTACACAGACTGTACACCGCTCTATACACCTAGTACACAGACTGTACACGGCCTGTATACACCTAGTACATAGACTGTACACTGCCCGTATACACCTAGTACATAGACTGTACACGGCCTGTATACACCTAGTACACAGACTGTACACCGCTTTATACACCTAGTACACAGACTGTACACCGCTCTATACACCTAGTACATAGACTGTACACCGCTCTATACACCTAGTACATAGACTGTACACGGCCCCTATACACCGCTCTATACACCTAGTACACAGACTGTACACGGCCTGTATACACCTAGTACATAGACTGTACACTGCCCGTATACACCTAGTACATAGACTGTACACGGCCCGTATACACCTAGTACACAGACTGTACACCGCTCTATACACCTAGTACACAGACTGTACACCGCTCTATACACCTAGTACACAGACTGTACACCGCTCTATACACCTAGTACACAGACTGTACACCGCTCTATACACCTAGTACATAGACTGTACACGGCCCCTATACACCGCTCTATACACCTAGTACACAGACTGTACACGGCCTGTATACACCTAGTACATAGACTGTACACTGCCCGTATACACCTAGTACATAGACTGTACACGGCCTGTATACACCTAGTACACAGACTGTACACCGCTCTATACACCTAGTACACAGACTGTACACCGCTCTATACACCTAGTACATAGACTGTACACCGCTCTATACACCGCTCTATACACCTAGTACACAGACTGTACACGGCCCGTATACACCTAGTACACAGACTGTACACGGCCCCTATACACCGCTCTATACACCTAGTACACAGACTGTACACGGCCCGTATACACCTAGTACACAGACTGTTCTGGTCCTGGCAGTGTGCTCGGCTGTACTGTACTATGTTGTGTGATCTTTCATCATCCTGTGTACACACACTTATCTGATCATCTCCCTCAGGGATCTATTAGTGATGTCTGCCCCTTGTTGGGTGCGTCCCCGGGGGCCGCTGATCTCTGCCTCACATTGTAGCTGCTGGGAGAAGAACTATTCAAGTCCTTGTTGGAGGAAGGGGGATGCCGGCCTCTGATTGGCTGCTGCCGGCCTCTGATTGGCTGCTGCCGGCCTCTGATTGGCTGCTGCCGGCCTCTGATTGGCTGCTGCCCGCTTCCTGTGTTGTGATTTCAAATCCCCCTGCAGCAGATCCTGCGCGGCCGCCTCTGACCGGAGCGGAAACTTTCCGAGTGCTTCCAGCATGACATGAGGAAGTTAGTGGGTGCAATGCTCTGCAGGCTTCCTGCTGTGCTGCAGCTGCTGTGTGCATAGCCTGCATGCTGTCTTCTGCGGTCCCCCTCGCCGCTCGGTTCCTGGAGTCTCGGTCTGGGTTCTCCAGGGTGTCTGGAGGTTCTAGAGCTGCAGGTGACAAGTCCCGGACTATAGTGACGTGTGGGGGAGGGGCAGTAATGCGATAACGCTGCAGAGCATCATCCGCTCATGACACGCTGAGACTTGTAGTTACAAGTAACCCCCACCTTTGTACAGCCGGCACCGCTTATCTCACCCGTGTCCATGTAGATGATTAGTGATCACATGATGGGCAGATGTCACTTCATACATGTGCACCGTCTCCTCCCCACAGTCACACGTGACAGCGCAGAAGGTCAGCAAGGAGCGGCAGCTGGAGATGATGGACGGGCAGTACCGGCAGCTGGAGGGGCGGCTGGACGCCATGTTGTCTCGCATCGCCCAAGAGACCGAGGAGATCAAGGACCTGGAGCAGCAGCTCACCGAAGGTTTGTGGGAGGATAGGCGGCGTTCTCAGAGATGGCACCGCTGATCTCTAGTGATGGACAGGCTGCATTCTCAGTGATGTCACCGCTGATCTCTAGTGATGGCCAGGCTGCATTCTCAGTGATGTCACCGCTGATCTCTAGTGATGGACAGGCGGTATTCTCAGTGATGTCACCGCTGATCTCTAGTGATGGACAGGCGGTATTCTCAGTGATGTCACCGCTGATCTCTAGTGATGGACAGGCTGCATTCTCAGTGATGTCACCGCTGATCTCTAGTGATGGATAGGCGGTATTCTCAGAGATGGCGGCGTTCTCAGTGATGTCACCGCTGATCTCTAGTGATGGACAGGCGGTATTCTCAGTGATGTCACCGCTGATCTCTAGTGATGGACAGGCGGTATTCTCAGTGATGTCACCGCTGATCTCTAGTGATGGACAGGCTGCATTCTCAGTGATGGCACCGCTGATCTCTAGTGATGGATAGGCGGCATTCTCAGTGATGTCACCGCTGATCTCTAGTGATGGACAGGCGGTATTCTCAGTGATGTCACCGCTGATCTCTAGTGATGGATAGGCGGTATTCTCAGTGATGTCACCGCTGATCTCTAGTGATGGATAGGCAGCATTCTCAGTGATGTCACCGCTGATCTCTAGTGATGGATAGGCTGCATTCTCAGTGATGGCACCGCTGATCTCTAGTGATGGACAGGCTGCATTCTCAGTGATGTCACCACTGATCTCTAGTGATGGATAGGCGGCATTCTCAGTGATGTCACCGCTGATCTCTAGTGATGGACAGGCGGTATTCTCAGTGATGTCACCGCTGATCTCTAGTGATGGATAGGCGGTATTCTCAGTGATGTCACCGCTGATCTCTAGTGATGGATAGGCAGCATTCTCAGTGATGTCACCGCTGATCTCTAGTGATGGACAGGCTGCATTCTCAGTGATGGCACCGCTGATCTCTAGTGATGGATAGGCTGCATTCTCAGAGATGGCACCGCTGATCTCTAGTGATGGACAGACGGCGTTCTCAGAGATGGCACCGCTGATCTCTAGTGATGGATAGGCGGCATTCTCAGTGATGGCACCGCTGATCTCTAGTGATGGACAGGCGGCGTTCTCAGAGATGGCACCGCTGATCTCTAGTGATGGACAGGCTGCATTCTCAGTGATGGCACCGCTGATCTCTAGTGATGGATAGGCGGCATTCTCAGAGATGGCGGCGTTCTCAGTGATGGCACCGCTGATCTCTAGTGATGGATAGGCGGCATTCTCAGTGATGTCACTGCTGATCTCTAGTGAATGGATAGGCGGCGTTCTCAGAGATGGCACCACTGATCTCTAGTGATGGATAGGCAGTATTCTCAGTGATGTCACCGCTGATCTCTAGTGATGGATAGGCTACATTCTCAGTGATGTCACCGCTGATCTCTAGTGATGGACAGGCGGTATTCTCAGTGATGGCACCGCTGATCTCTAGTGATGGACAGGCTGCATTCTCAGAGATGGCACCGCTGATCTCTAGTGATGGACAGGCTGCATTCTCAGTGATGTCACCGCTGGTCTCTAGTGAATAGATAAGCGGCGTTCTCAGTGATGTCACCGCTGGTCTCTAGTGAATGGATAGGCAGCATTCTCTGTGAGGTCACCGCTGATCTCTAGTGATGGATAGGCTGCATTCTCAGTGATGTCACCGCTGATCTCTAGTGAATGGCCAGGCTGTATTCTCAGTGATGTCACCTCTGATCTCTAGTGATCGATAGGCTACATTCTCAGTGATGTCACCGCTGATCTCTAGTGATGGACAGGCGGTATTCTCAGTGATGGCACCGCTGATCTCTAGTTATGGACAGGCTGCATTCTCAGTGATGTCACCGCTGGTCTCTAGTGAATAGATAAGCGGCGTTCTCAGTGATGTCACCGCTGATCTCTAGTGATGGATAGGCAGCATTCTCAGTGAGGTCACCGCTGATCTCTAGTGATGGATAGGATGCATTCTCAGTGATGTCACCGCTGATCTCTAGTGAGCAGATAGGCTGCATTCTCAGTGATGGCACCGCTGATCTCTTGTGTATGGATAGGCTGCATTCTCAGTGATGTCACCGCTGATCTCTAGTGAATGGCCAGGCTGTATTCTCAGTGATGTCACCGCTGATCTCTAGTGTATGGATAGGCTGCATTCTCAGTGATGTCACCGCTGATCTCTAGTGATGGATAGGCTGCATTCTCAGTGGTATCACCGCTGATCTCTATTGATGGATAGGTGGCATTCTCAGTGATGTCACCGCTGATCTCTAGTGATGGATGGGCTGTATTCTCAGTGATGTCACCGCTGATCTCTAGTGATGGATAGGCGGCATTCTCAGTGATGTCACCGCTGATCTCTAGTGATGGATAGGCTGCATTCTCAGTGATGTCACCGCTGATCTCTAGTGAATGGCCAGGCTGCATTCTCAGTGATGTCACCGCTGATCTCTAGTGATGGATAGGCGGCATTCTCAGTGATGTCACCGCTGATCTCTAGTGATGGATAGGCTGCATTCTCAGTGATGTCACCGCTGATCTCTATTGATGTATAGGCTGCATTCTCAGTGATGTCACCGCTGATCTCTAGTGATGGATAGGCGGCATTCTCAGTGATGTCACCGCTGATCTCTAGTGATGGATAGGCTGCATTCTCAGTGATGTCACCGCTGATCTCTAGTGATGGATAGGCTGCATTCTCAGTGGTATCACCGCTGATCTCTAGTGATGGATAGGCTGCATTCTCAGTGATGTCACCGCTGATCTCTAGTGAATGGCCAGGCTGTATTCTCAGTGATGTCACTGCTGATCTCTAGTGATGGATAGGCGGCATTCTCAGTGATGTCACCGTTGATCTCTAGTGATGGATAGGCGGCATTCTCAGTGATGTCACCGCTGATCTCTAGTGATGGATAGGCGGCATTCTCAGTGATGTCACCGCTGATCTCTAGTGATGGATAGGCGGCATTCTCAGTGATGGCACCGCTGATCTCTAGTGATGGATAGGCGGCATTCTCAGTGATGTCACCGCTGATCTCTATTGATGTATAGGCTGCATTCTCAGTGATGTCACCGCTGATCTCTAGTGATGGATAGGCGGCATTCTCAGTGATGTCACCGCTGATCTCTATTGATGTATAGGCTGCATTCTCAGTGATGTCACCGCTGATCTCTAGTGATGGATAGGCTGCATTCTCAGCGATGTCACCGCTGATCTCTAGTGATGGATAGGCGGCATTCTCAGTGATGTCACCGCTGATCTCTGGTGAATAGATAAGCGGCGTTCTCACTGATGTCACCACTGATCTCTGGTGAATAGATAAGCGGCGTGATGTGGATGTGAGCGGTATCCGCCGCTGCTCTTAATGCTCCTGCACTATTATAACTCGTCTTTCTCCCGGTAAAGGTCAGATTGCTGCTAACGAGGCCCTGAAGAGGGATCTGGAGGGCATCATTTCGGGGCTGCAGGAGTACCTGGAGAGCGTGAAGGGCCAGGCGCGGCGGGCTCATGACCAGTGCCGGGAGCTGCAGGCGGAGCGGGAGCTGCTGCTTCAGCGGCTGGAGGAGATGGAGGAGGAGCGGGAGCGGCTGGAGGCTGTGGCGCAGGAGGCTGACCTCATGAGGAAGGTATAGATCTCTGGCTAAGAACCCGTCCTGACGCCTCACAGCTGAGGCTTTGTCACAGTGTGCAGTCCAGACTGACACATTGTAACAAACAATCAGACAGCACAGAGATTGTGCTGCTGCTGCCTTCGCTCCACACAAACCCTTCTACTCTGAGGGGAGTAGGTGTCGGTACCCCTACAGGACCCCCAGCAAGTAATGGGGTCTCCGTGTCCCCCCGCTCCAGGACGTGCGGCTGTCCCCACTCCCATGAAGATGGCTGTGCATGTCCCTGACCACCTCATCTACTCCCTCCTGGAGAGCCACCCGGGGGTCGCAGAGATGGCTGCACACTTACCTGTCCCTGCAAACGTCATGGGGTTGTGCACCCCTGGTCTACACTGACAGCTAGCAGAGGTTGTGATGCTGGAAGGCACTGGGGCAGCAGACGGTGCTCTTGTGACCTCAGGGACCGTGTATTTTGTGACCCTCGTAGTGACTTGCAGTTGGTGCTGACCGTGTCATTGCAGGAAATTGAAGAATTGGAGCGCGGTCTGCAGGAGCAGCAGGAAGTGAACGAGGCGCTGCAGCAGGCGCAGGGAGACCTCCGCACCCATGAGGCTCAGATGGAGGCCGGCGAGGCTATGATCTCCCAGCTGAGGCAGGAGCTGGAGCAGCGGAAACAGCAGCAGCAAGTAAGCAGAGGAGGCTAGGGGCGAGGCACAGAGGCACCGGGTGGCAGTGCCTCATCGGTGTCATCTCATTACAGGCCGAGAGTTCTGCATGGAAAGCCGAGCTGGAGCGAGAGCGCCGGGCCCTGGAGAACGCGCTGACCAAAGCCCATGTCCTACAGGAGCAGGACAAGGACCACAAAAAGCTTCTGGCCCAAGTCAGGCAGCTGCAGGTAAAGCACTTCACTGTCCTCCACAGCAGGGCCCCAGGACCCATAACCCAACCACCCTCCCTCTGGTGCCCTCACTGCCCTCCACAGCGGGACCCCAGGACCCATAACCCAACCAACCTCCCTCTGGTGCCCTCACTGCCCTCCACAGCGGGACCCATAACCCAACCACCCTCCCTCTGGTGCCCTCACTGCCCTCCACAGCGGGACCCTAGGACCCATAACCCAACCACCCTCCCTCTGGTGCCCTCACTGCCCTCCACAGCGGGACCCATAACCCAACCACCCTCCCTCTGGTGCCCTCACTGCCCTCCACAGCGGGACCCATAACCCAACCACCCTCCCTCTGGTGCCCTCACTGCCCTCCACAGCGGGACCCATAACCCAACCACCCTCCCTCTGGTGCCCTCACTGCCCTCCACAGCGGGACCCTAGGACCCATAACCCAAGTGCCCTCACTGCCCTCCACAGCGGGACCCCAGGACCCATAACCCAACCACCCTCCCTCTGGTGCCCTCACTGCCCACTACAGGCTCGGAACAGGGGGTGTCACCGCTGACCCAGGTTACCCCCGGTGCCCTCACTGTCCTCCACAGCGGGACCCATAACCCAACCACCCTCCCTCTGGTGCCCTCACTGCCCTCCACAGCGGGACCCCAGGACCCATAACCCAACCACCCTCCCTCTGGTGCCCTCACTGCCCTCTACAGACTCGGAACAGGGGGTGTCACCGCTGACCCCAGGTTACCCCCGGTGCCCTCACTGTCCTCCACAGCGGGACCCATAACCCAACCACCCTCCCTCTGGTGCCCTCACTGCCCTCCAGAGGCTCGAAACAGGGGGTGCCACCACTGATCCAGGTTACCCCCGGTGCCCTCACTGTCCTCCACAGGCTCGGAACAGGGGGTGTCACCGCTGACCCAGGTTACCCCCGGTGCCCTCACTGTCCTCCACAGCGGGACCCCAGGACCCATAACCCAACCACCCTCCCTCTGGTGCCCTCACTGCCCTCCAGAGGCTCGGAACAGGGGGTGCCACCGCTGATCCAGGTTACCCTCTGGTGCCCTCACTGTCCTCCACAGCGGGACCCCAGGACCCATAACCCAACCACCCTCCCTCTGGTGCCCTCACTGCCCTCCACAGCCTCAGAATGGGACCCCAGGCACCCCCCCTTCCCCTCCCAATGCCATCCCTTTCCTCCACAACCCCAGAGTGGGACCCCAGGAGCTCTCCCAATGACATCACTGTCCTCCACGGTCACAGAACAGGACCCCCTAGTGCCACCCTTGTTCTTCGCAGCCCCAGAGTGGGACCCTAGGACCACCCTCCGCCTAGACGTGCCATCACTGTCCTCCACGGTCACAGAACAGGCCCCCCCAGTGCAATCACTGTCCGCAACACAGCAATGGAGTGGGACCCACATATAATCTCCATATAGGACGGAGTGCAGCTCTGGAGTATAATGCAGACTGGCACAGTGATGCCCATCCTCAGCACGCATGTGTTGTCAGTGGGGAGAGGAGCGAATGCCCGGGGAGAACCAAACGATCACATAAAAGCAATTCAGTTAGCCCGATCCTTCTCTCCTGACAGATGGGCGCTCCCCTTACACGTTAGATTGGCGTTGGGTCCCGACAATGCAATAATTGGGGCCACGTACTGACCGGGGGTGGGGGCTGCGCCTACTCTAGGGCACTCCTGCACCTTGGACATTTCCCTGATTTCTCCTCAGAAAGACAACGAGTCCTTGAAGGCGCAGCTCAGTCATGCTGTCGACAACTTGGTGCCTCCAGAGCAGATCTCCGCCCGGGTGTCAGAGCTGAAGAGGAAACTGCACACAGGAGTGGGGGAAATCCGGTACGTTCATGTAATAGTGCGCAAGGGGTTAATTCGTACACAGCGGCTGCCCGACTAATCACTGTGTATATGCTGGAACGGAGCAGGAACTGCAGGGGCAGAATGAGTTAAAAATTAAAAAAAAATAACTTCTCCCGCCAGTCTCTGGACTTCCTGGTACCTTTCAAATCAGGAGGCATGATCACTGACCTCGGCCGTCCCCACAGCGGTCCTGTATACAGGGACCAGGAAGTCGGAGAATCGGGAGGCATCAAACCACGCGCCGCCCCTGCCCCCGGGACCGCGCGCCGCCCCTGACCCCGGGACCGCGCGCCGCCCCTGACCCCGGGACCGCGCGCCGCCCCTGACCCCGGGACCGCGCGCCGCCCCTGACCCCGGGACCGCGCGCCGCCCCTGACCCCGGGACCGCGCGCCGCCCCTGACCCGACGGTTGCTTTCCTGTAGTGTACACACCTCTGCTGTGCCGGTGATCGTGCTGCTCTGGATGCAGCAGTGGGGGGGGCAGTGATGTATCAAGCTGATTTACATGTGGACACGTATGTATATTCAGTGTTGACCCTGTGTCTGATGCGCGCTGGTCCTGGAACCACATTTGCCTCTGTTTAGGTGCTTGGGTCCCTCTGATGTTCTGGGCCAGAACCTCGCAGAGCTGCAGCAGCAGATCAATCAGATCCTGGCCAAGTCAGAAGACGAGAAGAGCGAGGCGCAGGAGAGGCTGAGGCAGCTGCAGGAGGAGGTGACTGCACTGCAGGAGCGCGCTCTCCAGGCTCCTGGCGAGTATAAGAGGGCGTGCAATAAGGCGGCTGAGGCACGGGTGAGGACATTATGATGGTGGATATCAATGTTCCAGATGGGAATAACCCTGTAGGCCTCATACACACAACTGTATGTATTTTGCGGTCCGCAAAAAATACGGGTGACGTCCATGCGCATTCTGTATTTTGCGGAACATCTGGCCCCGATGGAACAGTCCTATCCTTGTCCGTAATGCGGACAATAATAGGACATGTTCTATTTCTTTGCGGAACAGAAATATGGGCATACGGAATTGGAATGCACATGGATTAACTTCTGTATTTTTTGTGGACCCATTGAAATCAATAGTTCGGCATACGGTCTGCAAAAAAAACGGAACAGACGCAGAAAGAAAATACGTTCGGGTGCATGAGCCCTTCATGAGTGAAGAAATTGAGAACATCTTGTCTTCTTCCCTGCAGATCCAACAAGAGAAGCGACAGAACGAGGCCAAAGTGCGTGAGCTGGAGCGGGAGGTGCGGCAGCTGAAGGAGAAGCTGAAGACCATGGAGGAGATCCAAGGCCTGGCTGACCAGCAGCTGCTGGAGGCTGAGGAGGAGCGGGAGAGGCTGCTGGCAGAGCTGAATGACCTGGAGGCCGAGGTGAAGCGAACACCACTGTATACAGCAGAGCGTGCCCACAGTATCCTGTGTACACTGCAGAGCGTGCCCACAGTATCCTGTGTACACAGCAGAGCATGCCCACAGTATCCTGTGTACACTGCAGAGCATGCCCACAGTATCCTGTGTACACAGCAGAGCATGCCCACGTTATCCTGTGTACACTGCAGAGCGTGCCCGCACTGTCCCCGTACACACAGCAGAGCGTGCCCGCGCTGTCCCCGTACACACAGCAGAGCGTGCCCGCGCTGTCCCCGTACACACAGCAGAGCGTGCCCGCGCTGTCCCCGTACACACAGCAGAGCGTGCCCGCGCTGTCCCCGTACACACAGCAGAGCGTGCCCGCGCTGTCCCCGTACACACAGCAGAGCGTGCCCGCGCTGTCCCCGTACACACAGCAGAGCGTGCCCGCGCTGTCCCCGTACACACAGCAGAGCGTGCCCGCGCTGTCCCCGTACACACAGCAGAGCGCGCCCGCGCTGTCCCCGTACACACAGCAGAGCGCGCCCGCTCTGTCCCCGTACACACAGCAGAGCGCGCCCGCGCTGTCCCCGTACACACAGCAGAGCGCGCCCGCGCTGTCCCCGTACACACAGCAGAGCGCGCCCGCGCTGTCCCCGTACACACAGAAGAACGCGCCCGCGCTGTCCCCGTACACACAGCAGAGCGCGCCCGCGCTGTCCCCGTACACACAGCAGAGCGCGCCCGCGCTGTCCCCGTACACACAGCAGAGCGCGCCCGCGCTGTCCCCGTACACACAGCAGAGCGCGCCCGCGCTGTCCACTTACACACAGCAGAGCGCGCCCGCGCTGTCCCCGTACACACAGCAGAGCGCGCCCGCGCTGTCCCCGTACACACAGCAGAGCGCGCCCGCGCTGTCCCCGTACACACAGCAGAGCGCGCCCCCCCTGTGCTGACATCTTCTGCTTTGTAGAAGAAGATGGAGGACTCCCAGGCGCAGGACGAGCTGTCTGGACTGGACCATGAGCTGAAGCATCTGAAGAGGGCTGTGGCCATGTCCGACAAGATGGCCGCCTCAGAACTGACCAGCACCAAAGACCAGTTGCGATCCCTGCAAGGCACCGTTCTCCAGATCAACCGAGAGCGGGCCAAGGTATGATGGATACTGATGAAACACTGGGGGCCACAGCAGACTGCCTGGGGCCCCATGAAAGCTCTTAGGGGGGGTTTCCGTTAATAAAATATTGATGACCTATCCTCAAGCTAGGTTATCTGTACCAGAGTGGTGGAGATCCAACTTCTGGCACCACCACTGATTGGAGCCTGAGGAAGCTGCGGCGAATCGGTGAGCACTGCAGCCCCCTCACAGCGCCATCCGTTATATAGTGGCTGTGCTTGGTATTGCAGCCTGAATTGAATAGGATTGTGTCGCTCAAAGGACATGTGACTGATGAATATGACATCACTGGCCGAGGAAGAGGCTGCTGCGCTCCCCCGTGTACTGCGGCCCCTTCAGACCGCTGATCGGTGGGGTGCTGGGATCGGACCACCTCTGATCCTCAGGATGGCTCATCTATATTGAGATCTTGTAAAACCCCTTTAAGGGGAATTCACAGGATATGTCCTAAATATCCAAAAGGCTGCGAGTCTGACACGCTCAAGAACGGGGCCCCATCTGATGCCAGCAGGAATGGAGAGCTCCCATCTCAGGCCGGGGCCCCTGAAAGCTCCCATCTCAGGCTGGGGCCCCTGAAGGCTCCCATCTCAGCCCGGGGCCCCTGAAGGCTCCCATCTCAGGCCGGGGCCCCTGAAGGCTCCCATCTCAGGCTGGGGCCCCTGAAGGCTCCCATCTCAGGCCGGGGCCCCTGAAGGCTCCCATCTCAGGCCGGGGCCCCTGAAAGCTCCCATCTCAGGCCGGGGCCCCTGAAGGCTCCCATCTCAGGCCGGGGCCCCTGAAGGCTCCCATCTCAGGCCGGGGCCCCTGAAGGCTCCCATCTCAGGCCGGGGCCCCTGAAGGCTCCCATCTCAGGCCGGGGCCCCTGAAGGCTCCCATCTCAGGCCGGGGCCCCTGAAGGCTCCCATCTCAGGCCGGGGCCCCTGAAGGCTCCCATCTCAGGCCGGGGCCCCTGAAGGCTCCCATCTCAGGCCGGGGCCCCTGAAGGCTCCCATCTCAGGCCGGGACCCCTGAAAGCTCCCATCTCAGGCCGGGGCCCCTGAAGGCTCCCATCTCAGGCCGGGGCCCCTGAAGGCTCCCATCTTAGGCCGGGGCCCCTGAAAGCTCCCATCTTAGGCCGGGGCCCCTGAAAGCTCCCATCTCAAACGGGGTAATGATGGTTTTCTGAACTGTTTTGTGTAGGAGATGCAGGAGGCTGAGGACTACTACTCCCAGGCTGCCCGGGCGGCTCGAGGCCTTGCTAAAGCTGAGGCAGAGATAGATCTTCTCCAGGAACTGCTCCATGACCGGGAGAGACAGGTACCATCTGATAGGGCCACATGACCAACATGGTGCCCTGTCTGTTCCATGGGCAGCTGATCACAGCTCTTCTCTCGTCACAGTTGCAGGAGGAGCTACAGATCGCCGACCCCGGGCCCTCCGCAATCGCCTCCCAGCAGCTGGAGATCGACCGACTGAATAATGTTCTGCGACAACAACGGGCGGAGATGGAACGACTGCGACACCTGCTGGAGCACGCCCGAGCCGGTGAGACATGAGCACGCCCGAGCCGTCTGTAATGGGCTTAATGAATGGAGGCGTCTTGTAACCTTCCTCCTCCTGTGTCTTGTAGATAACGCTGAGGAGATGGAGAATCTGCTGATGGAAGTTCAGGAGCTCAGACGAGCGCTTGGTCATCACAGCGACCACCTCAGCAGCGCGGCCGCGCCGTATCGGAGGAAAGGCTACTGGTACTACCTGCCGGCCTCCTCCACAGTGAGTGCACAGGGTCACTGGACGGACGGCCCTGAGTCGTACCGACGGACGGACGGCCCTGAGTCGTACCGACGGACGGACGGACGGCCCTGAGTTGTACGGACGGACGGCCCTGAGTTGTACCGACGGACGGACGGACGGCCCTGAGTTGTACCGACGGACGGACGGACGGCCCTGAGTTGTACCGACGGACGGACGGCCCTGAGTTGTACCGACGGACGGCCCTGAGTTGTACGGACGGACGGCCCTGAGTTGTACCGACGGACGGACGGCCCTGAGTTGTACCGACGGACGGACGGACGGCCCTGAGTTGTACGGACGGACGGCCCTGAGTTGTACGGACGGACGGACGGCCCTGAGTTGTACCGACGGACGGACGGACGGCCCTGAGTTGTACGGACGGACGGACGGACGGCCCTGAGTTGTACCGACGGACGGACGGACGGCCCTGAGTTGTACCGACGGACGGACGGCCCTGAGTTGTACGGACGGACGGACGGCCCTGAGTTGTACCGACGGACGGCCCTGAGTTGTACCGACGGACGGACGGCCCTGAGTTGTACCGACGGACGGACGGACGGCCCTGAGTTGTACGGACGGACGGCCCTGAGTTGTACCGACGGACGGACGGCCCTGAGTTGTACGGACGGACGGCCCTGAGTTGTACGGACGGACGGCCCTGAGTTGTACGGACGGACGGCCCTGAGTTGTACGGACGGACGGCCCTGAGTTGTACGGACGGACGGACGGCCCTGAGTTGTACGGACGGACGGACGGACGGCCCTGAGTTGTACCGACGGACGGACGGCCCTGAGTTGTACCGACGGACGGACGGCCCTGAGTTGTACCGACGGACGGACGGACGGACGGCCCTGAGTTGTACCGACGGACGGACGGACGGCCCTGAGATGTACCGACGGACGGACGGACCTGAGTTGTACCGACGGACGGACGGACGGACGGCCCTGAGTTGTACCGACGGACGGACGGACGGCCCTGAGTTGTACCGACGGACGGACGGCCCTGAGTTGTACCGACGGACGGACGGCCCTGAGTTGTACCGACGGACGGACGGCCCTGAGTTGTACCGACGGACGGACGGCCCTGAGTTGTACCGACGGACGGACGGCCCTGAGTTGTACCGACGGACGGACGGCCCTGAGTTGTACCGACGGACGGACGGCCCTGAGTTGTACCGACGGACGGACGGCCCTGAGTTGTACCGACGGACGGACGGCCCTGAGTTGTACCGACGGACGGACGGCCCTGAGTTGTACCGACGGACGGACGGCCCTGAGTTGTACCGACGGACGGACGGCCCTGAGTTGTACCGACGGACGGACGGCCCTGAGTTGTACCGACGGACGGACGGCCCTGAGTTGTACCGACGGACGGACGGACGGCCCTGAGTTGTACCGACGGACGGACGGACGGCCCTGAGTTGTACCGACGGACGGACGGACGGCCCTGAGTTGTACCGACGGACGGACGGCCCTGAGTTGTACCGACGGACGGACGGCCCTGAGTTGTACCGACGGACGGACGGCCCTGAGTTGTACCGACGGACGGACGGACGGCCCTGAGTTGTACCGACGGACGGACGGACCTGAGTTGTACCGACGGACGGACGGACCTGAGTTGTACCGACGGACGGACGGACGGCCCTGAGTTGTACCGACGGACGGACGGACGGACCCGAGTCGTACCGACGGACGGACGGACGGACCCGAGTCGTACCGACGGACGGACGGACGGACCCGAGTCGTACCGACGGACGGACGGACCCGAGTCGTACCGACGGACGGACGGCCCCGAGTCGTACCGACGGACGGACGGCCCCGAGTCGTACCGACGGACGGACGGCCCCGAGTCGTACCGACGGACGGACGGACGGCCCCGAGTCGTACCGACGGACGGACGGACGGCCCCGAGTCGTACCGACGGACGGACGGACGGCCCCGAGTCGTACCGACGGACGGACGGACGGCCCCGAGTCGTACCGACGGACGGACGGACGGCCCCGAGTCGTACCGACGGACGGACGGACGGCCCCGAGTCGTACCGACGGACGGACGGACGGCCCCGAGTCGTACCGACGGACGGACGGACGGCCCCGAGTCGTACCGACGGACGGACGGACGGCCCCGAGTCGTACCGACGGACGGACGGACGGCCCCGAGTCGTACCGACGGACGGCCCCGAGTCGTACCGACGGACGGACCCGAGTCGTACCGACGGACGGACCCGAGTCGTACCGACGGACGGCACCACGTGCTGATGGATGGGCAGACAGCCCCACACTCTGCTAACAGACGGACGGACGGCATTTGCAGCCTTCCTCTTGTAGATTTTCAGTTTCCTGGTTTCTCGTTGGCAGAACTCCGCCCGCGATTCTCTCAGCACAAAAGACTCCGGGGTCGGCTTACATTGTCCGATGACCTCCTCACCGGATAAGCGGCACAGCTGTCACCACATGAAGTCAGCGGCCGGGCACTGGGTATTTTCACCACTGCGTCCTGCCGGCGCCCGTTGTCACAGGGGTGAGCTCCGCTGTCATTCTGTCTTCTCCATGGCAAGGTCTCCTGGCCACGGACTCATTCAGGCGATGCTTCTCTCCGCAGATGACGAGGATGACGCCAATGTGCCGCCCTCTTGCCGCTTTCTACCCCCTCCAGGCTCTGTTATTTACACGGTATTCCCAGACGGTACCCCCGTCCCACAAGGCACTGTTGTCTATGGCCCACCACCATCCTCCGAGGGCAGACCACTGGCTCCAGGGACGGTCATTTACGGACCCCCACCTATTGGCTCCCAGATCGTGTTTGGACCTCCCCCACCACAGTTCACCATTCCCATTGTCCCAGTGGGCGTCCTCCACTGCAACGTGTCTTCCCACCACGATCTGGTAGGTGCGGTGTGTGAGCGTGCCCCCAAAGTCTCCTCCATCCCTGCCCCAGAGGCGCTCTCAGCTGCTGAGGATGATGGGGGTTGGCCCGCAGTTTTTCATGTGGTTCTAGTGTCAGACCCCCCCTCATCATTAGTATAGAGCCCGCCGGGGATGATGGGGGTTGTATTCCTTCATCTTGTAGGGCTCAGGGTGAGAAGCTCTGGGGTCACCTAATAAACCTGGCTGAGGCGTGAGGTGCTCGCTGACCTCGTGTGACCTGTCAGCCATGTCCTTGTATCCACATCATGTGCCTCGTGCCTCGGTTCTTCCAGGGCTACCTCATTTATCATTCTCTCACTTGTCTGTAAATTTACAGGAGAATGAACTCCACCGCCTTGAGGAGGTCATCGATCACCTGAAGTCTCAGCGGCAGAAGGAGAAGCGGCAGAAGGCGGCACTGAGGGAGGACATAACCGCCCTGGAGAGCCAGAGAGAAGCGCTCAACCGGGAGGTCAAGGAGTCACGAGACACGGCCAAAAAACGCAAGCAGAAGTAAGCTACATTGTACCGCCACCACAACCGCTGTACGGTCCAAGGCCTCACACAGCAATGTCCTTCTTCAGGAGCTTTGTGGACGGTCATGTGGAGAGTCTGATCACAGAGCTGGAACTGGAGCGGTCCCTGCAGCGTCACCATAACATAGAGGACGAGATCGACTGCCTGGAGAAAACCCTCGTGAAGCGGCGAGCGGAGCTGCGAGAGGCCGACCGCCTGCTGGTCGGGGCCGAGAGCCAACTGAAGGATGCGCAGGAGAAGGTGAGCGCACAATCTAGAACAGGGCTGTGCACTCTAACCCCCATCAGAATTATTCACTTCCTTTTCAAGATCTCTGCTTGCTGTCAGTGGCTGTTTCCCAGTTTTTTTTTCTCTGATTTGGGGTATTTCCTTCCTTCTAGACTATGGACTTAGTTGAAAAATACAATGCAGCAAAGCAACAGCTGTGTCGGGCGGAGAGCGATGCGGAGGAGCTGGAGAGGAGGGCGCAGGAGACGGCAGAGAACCTGGTGAAAGCAGATCAGCAGCTGCGGTATGTACGGGCTCTGGTGCGACTACTGGGGCCCCGGCTCAGGGCTGTGATAATGATATGGGAGGTGTTCACAGGGTGCTGCAGGCTGACGCCCGGGACCTGGAGCAGTACAGAGCAGCGCAGGAGAACACCCTGCAGGGGGTCAACGGCATCATGGCCGCCAAAGACGCAGAGTTCCAGGCCCTGAACCGCAAGATGGAAGTCATGGCAGAAAGGTGAGAGCCGCCCGCCCCCGCCCCCCGGCTAGATCCGTCCTTTTCTCATGTTTGATTTTTTTCAGTCTTCAAAAACTGCAGGAAGAAATCCAAGCGGCCGAGGGGAAGGAGGAAGGACATCTCCAGACTCTGAAGGAGGTGGAGGACCTAGTGCTGGAGAAGAGAAGCTTGCTGGAACGACTGCTCTGCCAGGTAGGTGCCCGCTGTGTACATCACCCCTGCCTGGGACGGCATCAGGCGTGAACCGCACACCAACGCCGCCTCTGCCCATCACCCACAGATATCCGCACAGCAGGAGGAGGCGGCTGAGCTGGACCGGATCCTGGGCCAAAGGAAGCAGGAGCTTCAGCTCCTCCAGAGACACATTGAGCAGAAGAAAGTTGACCTGAAGGACGTCCTGCGGGAGGGCGAGCTGGAGGTGGCGGAGAAGAGGCAGGAGATAAAAGTAAGGGGGTGAAGCCGACATCCTGAAAGACGCACTCCCCATGTGGCGGGAGGACGAGCTGGAGGTGGCGGAGAAGAGGCAGGAGATAAAAGTAAGGGGGTGAAGCCGACATCCTGAAAGACGCACTCCCCATGTGGCGGGAGGGCGAGCTGGAGGTGGCGGAGAAGAGGCAGGAGATAAAAGTAAGGGGGTGAAGCCGACATCCTGAAAGACGCACTCCCCATGTGGCGGGAGGACGAGCTGGAGGTGGCGGAGAAGAGGCAGGAGATAAAAGTAAGGGGGTGAAGCCGACATCCTGAAAGACGCACTCCCCATGTGGCGGGAGGACGAGCTGGAGGTGGCGGAGAAGAGGCAGGAGATAAAAGTAAGGGGGTGAAGCCGACATCCTGAAAGACGCACTCCCCATGTGGCGGGAGGGCGAGCTGGAGGTGGCGGAGAAGAGGCAGGAGATAAAAGTAAGGGGGTGAAGCCGACATCCTGAAAGACGCACTCCCCATGTGGCGGGAGGGCGAGCTGGAGGTGGCGGAGAAGAGGCAGGAGATAAAAGTAAGGGGGTGAAGCCGACATCCTGAAAGACGCACTCCCCATGTGGCGGGAGGGCGAGCTGGAGGTGGCGGAGAAGAGGCAGGAGATAAAAGTAAGGGGGTGAAGCCGACATCCTGAAAGACGCACTCCCCATGTGGCGGGAGGGCGAGCTGGAGGTGGCGGAGAAGAGGCAGGAGATAAAAGTAAGGGGGTGAAGCCGACATCCCTGAAAGACGCACTCCCCATGTGGCGGGAGGGCGAGCTGGAGGTGGCGGAGAAGAGGCAGGAGATAAAAGTAAGGGGGTGAAGCCGACATCCTGAAAGACGCACTCCCCATGTGGCGGGAGGGCGAGCTGGAGGTGGCGGAGAAGAGGCAGGAGATAAAAGTAAGGGGGTGAAGCCGACATCCTGAAAGACGCACTCCCCATGTGGCGGGAGGGCGAGCTGGAGGTGGCGGAGAAGAGGCAGGAGATAAAAGTAAGGGGGTGAAGCCGACATCCTGAAAGACGCACTCCCCATGTGGCGGGAGGGCGAGCTGGAGGTGGCGGAGAAGAGGCAGGAGATAAAAGTAAGGGGGTGAAGCCGACATCCTGAAAGACGCACTCCCCATGTGGCGGGAGGGCGAGCTGGAGGTGGCGGAGAAGAGGCAGGAGATAAAAGTAAGGGGGTGAAGCCGACATCCTGAAAGACGCACTCCCCATGTGGCGGGAGGGCGAGCTGGAGGTGGCGGAGAAGAGGCAGGAGATAAAAGTAAGGGGGTGAAGCCGACATCCTGAAAGACGCACTCCCCATGTGGCGGGAGGGCGAGCTGGAGGTGGCGGAGAAGAGGCAGGAGATAAAAGTAAGGGGGTGAAGCCGACATCCTGAAAGACGCACTCCCCATGTGGCGGGAGGGCGAGCTGGAGGTGGCGGAGAAGAGGCAGGAGATAAAAGTAAGGGGGTGAAGCCGACATCCTGAAAGACGCACTCCCCATGTGGCGGGAGGGCGAGCTGGAGGTGGCGGAGAAGAGGCAGGAGATAAAAGTAAGGGGGTGAAGCCGACATCCTGAAAGACGCACTCCCCATGTGGCGGGAGGACGAGCTGGAGGTGGCGGAGAAGAGGCAGGAGATAAAAGTAAGGGGGTGAAGCCGACATCCTGAAAGACGCACTCCCCATGTGGCGGGAGGGCGAGCTGGAGGTGGCGGAGAAGAGGCAGGAGATAAAAGTAAGGGGGTGAAGCCGACATCCTGAAAGACGCACTCCCCATGTGGCGGGAGGGCGAGCTGGAGGTGGCGGAGAAGAGGCAGGAGATAAAAGTAAGGGGGTGAAGCCGACATCCTGAAAGACGCACTCCCCATGTGGCGGGAGGACGAGCTGGAGGTGGCGGAGAAGAGGCAGGAGATAAAAGTAAGGGGGTGAAGCCGACATCCTGAAAGACGCACTCCCCATGTGGCGGGAGGACGAGCTGGAGGTGGCGGAGAAGAGGCAGGAGATAAAAGTAAGGGGGTGAAGCCGACATCCTGAAAGACGCACTCCCCATGTGGCGGGAGGGCGAGCTGGAGGTGGCGGAGAAGAGGCAGGAGATAAAAGTAAGGGGGTGAAGCCGACATCCTGAAAGACGCACTCCCCATGTGGCCGGAGGGCGAGCTGGAGGTGGCGGAGAAGAGGCAGGAGATAAAAGTAAGGGGGTGAAGCCGACATCCTGAAAGACGCACTCCCCATGTGGCGGGAGGACGAGCTGGAGGTGGCGGAGAAGAGGCAGGAGATAAAAGTAAGGGGGTGAAGCCGACATCCTGAAAGACGCACTCCCCATGTGGCGGGAGGGCGAGCTGGAGGTGGCGGAGAAGAGGCAGGAGATAAAAGTAAGGGGGTGAAGCCGACATCCTGAAAGACGCACTCCCCATGTGGCGGGAGGGCGAGCTGGAGGTGGCGGAGAAGAGGCAGGAGATAAAAGTAAGGGGGTGAAGCCGACATCCTGAAAGACGCACTCCCCATGTGGCGGGAGGGCGAGCTGGAGGTGGCGGAGAAGAGGCAGGAGATAAAAGTAAGGGGGTGAAGCCGACATCCTGAAAGACGCACTCCCCATGTGGCCGGAGGGCGAGCTGGAGGTGGCGGAGAAGAGGCAGGAGATAAAAGTAAGGGGGTGAAGCCGACATCCTGAAAGACGCACTCCCCATGTGGCGGGAGGGCGAGCTGGAGGTGGCGGAGAAGAGGCAGGAGATAAAAGTAAGGGGGTGAAGCCGACATCCTGAAAGACGCACTCCCCATGTGGCGGGAGGACGAGCTGGAGGTGGCGGAGAAGAGGCAGGAGATAAAAGTAAGGGGGTGAAGCCGACATCCTGAAAGACGCACTCCCCATGTGGCGGGAGGGCGAGCTGGAGGTGGCGGAGAAGAGGCAGGAGATAAAAGTAAGGGGGTGAAGCCGACATCCTGAAAGACGCACTCCCCATGTGGCGGGAGGACGAGCTGGAGGTGGCGGAGAAGAGGCAGGAGATAAAAGTAAGGGGGTGAAGCCGACATCCTGAAAGACGCACTCCCCATGTGGCCGGAGGGCGAGCTGGAGGTGGCGGAGAAGAGGCAGGAGATAAAAGTAAGGGGGGGAAGCCGACATCCTGAAAGACGCACTCCCCATGTGGCGGGAGGGCGAGCTGGAGGTGGCGGAGAAGAGGCAGGAGATAAAAGTAAGGGGGTGAAGCCGACATCCTGAAAGACGCACTCCCCATGTGGCCGGAGGACGAGCTGGAGGTGGCGGAGAAGAGGCAGGAGATAAAAGTAAGGGGGTGAAGCCGACATCCTGAAAGACGCACTCCCCATGTGGCGGGAGGGCGAGCTGGAGGTGGCGGAGAAGAGGCAGGAGATAAAAGTAAGGGGGTGAAGCCGACATCCTGAAAGACGCACTCCCCATGTGGCGGGAGGACGAGCTGGAGGTGGCGGAGAAGAGGCAGGAGATAAAAGTAAGGGGGTGAAGCCGACATCCTGAAAGACGCACTCCCCATGTGGCGGGAGGGCGAGCTGGAGGTGGCGGAGAAGAGGCAGGAGATAAAAGTAAGGGGGTGAAGCCGACATCCTGAAAGACGCACTCCCCATGTGGCGGGAGGGCGAGCTGGAGGTGGCGGAGAAGAGGCAGGAGATAAAAGTAAGGGGGTGAAGCCGACATCCTGAAAGACGCACTCCCCATGTGGCGGGAGGGCGAGCTGGAGGTGGCGGAGAAGAGGCAGGAGATAAAAGTAAGGGGGTGAAGCCGACATCCTGAAAGACGCACTCCCCATGTGGCGGGAGGGCGAGCTGGAGGTGGCGGAGAAGAGGCAGGAGATAAAAGTAAGGGGGTGAAGCCGACATCCTGAAAGACGCACTCCCCATGTGGCGGGAGGGCGAGCTGGAGGTGGCGGAGAAGAGGCAGGAGATAAAAGTAAGGGGGTGAAGCCGACATCCTGAAAGACGCACTCCCCATGTGGCGGGAGGACGAGCTGGAGGTGGCGGAGAAGAGGCAGGAGATAAAAGTAAGGGGGTGAAGCCGACATCCTGAAAGACGCACTCCCCATGTGGCCGGAGGACGAGCTGGAGGTGGCGGAGAAGAGGCAGGAGATAAAAGTAAGGGGGTGAAGCCGACATCCTGAAAGACGCACTCCCCATGTGGCGGGAGGACGAGCTGGAGGTGGCGGAGAAGAGGCAGGAGATAAAAGTAAGGGGGTGAAGCCGACATCCTGAAAGACGCACTCCCCATGTGGCGGGAGGGCGAGCTGGAGGTGGCGGAGAAGAGGCAGGAGATAAAAGTAAGGGGGTGAAGCCGACATCCTGAAAGACGCACTCCCCATGTGGCGGGAGGACGAGCTGGAGGTGGCGGAGAAGAGGCAGGAGATAAAAGTAAGGGGGTGAAGCCGACATCCTGAAAGACGCACTCCCCATGTGGCGGGAGGACGAGCTGGAGCTGGCGGAGAAGAGGCAGGAGATAAAAGTAAGGGGGTGAAGCCGACATCCTGAAAGACGCACTCCCCATGTGGCGGGAGGACGAGCTGGAGGTGGCGGAGAAGAGGCAGGAGATAAAAGTAAGGGGGTGAAGCCGACATCCTGAAAGACGCACTCCCCATGTGGCGGGAGGGCGAGCTGGAGGTGGCGGAGAAGAGGCAGGAGATAAAAGTAAGGGGGTGAAGCCGACATCCTGAAAGACGCACTCCCCATGTGGCGGGAGGCCGAGCTGGAGGTGGCGGAGAAGAGGCAGGAGATAAAAGTAAGGGGGTGAAGCCGACATCCTGAAAGACGCACTCCCCATGTGGCGGGAGGGCGAGCTGGAGGTGGCGGAGAAGAGGCAGGAGATAAAAGTAAGGGGGTGAAGCCGACATCCTGAAAGACGCACTCCCCATGTGGCGGGAGGACGAGCTGGAGGTGGCGGAGAAGAGGCAGGAGATAAAAGTAAGGGGGTGAAGCCGACATCCTGAAAGACGCACTCCCCATGTGGCCGGAGGGCGAGCTGGAGGTGGCGGAGAAGAGGCAGGAGATAAAAGTAAGGGGGTGAAGCCGACATCCTGAAAGACGCACTCCCCATGTGGCGGGAGGGCGAGCTGGAGGTGGCGGAGAAGAGGCAGGAGATAAAAGTAAGGGGGTGAAGCCGACATCCTGAAAGACGCACTCCCCATGTGGCGGGAGGACGAGCTGGAGGTGGCGGAGAAGAGGCAGGAGATAAAAGTAAGGGGGTGAAGCCGACATCCTGAAAGACGCACTCCCCATGTGGCGGGAGGGCGAGCTGGAGGTGGCGGAGAAGAGGCAGGAGATAAAAGTAAGGGGGTGAAGCCGACATCCTGAAAGACGCACTCCCCATGTGGCGGGAGGGCGAGCTGGAGGTGGCGGAGAAGAGGCAGGAGATAAAAGTAAGGGGGTGAAGCCGACATCCTGAAAGACGCACTCCCCATGTGGCGGGAGGACGAGCTGGAGGTGGCGGAGAAGAGGCAGGAGATAAAAGTAAGGGGGTGAAGCCGACATCCTGAAAGACGCACTCCCCATGTGGCGGGAGGGCGAGCTGGAGGTGGCGGAGAAGAGGCAGGAGATAAAAGTAAGGGGGTGAAGCCGACATCCTGAAAGACGCACTCCCCATGTGGCGGGAGGACGAGCTGGAGGTGGCGGAGAAGAGGCAGGAGATAAAAGTAAGGGGGTGAAGCCGACATCCTGAAAGACGCACTCCCCATGTGGCGGGAGGACGAGCTGGAGGTGGCGGAGAAGAGGCAGGAGATAAAAGTAAGGGGGTGAAGCCGACATCCTGAAAGACGCACTCCCCATGTGGCGGGAGGACGAGCTGGAGGTGGCGGAGAAGAGGCAGGAGATAAAAGTAAGGGGGTGAAGCCGACATCCTGAAAGACGCACTCCCCATGTGGCGGGAGGGCGAGCTGGAGGTGGCGGAGAAGAGGCAGGAGATAAAAGTAAGGGGGTGAAGCCGACATCCTGAAAGACGCACTCCCCATGTGGCGGGAGGACGAGCTGGAGGTGGCGGAGAAGAGGCAGGAGATAAAAGTAAGGGGGTGAAGCCGACATCCTGAAAGACGCACTCCCCATGTGGCGGGAGGGCGAGCTGGAGGTGGCGGAGAAGAGGCAGGAGATAAAAGTAAGGGGGTGAAGCCGACATCCTGAAAGACGCACTCCCCATGTGGCGGGAGGGCGAGCTGGAGGTGGCGGAGAAGAGGCAGGAGATAAAAGTAAGGGGGTGAAGCCGACATCCTGAAAGACGCACTCCCCATGTGGCGGGAGGGCGAGCTGGAGGTGGCGGAGAAGAGGCAGGAGATAAAAGTAAGGGGGTGAAGCCGACATCCTGAAAGACGCACTCCCCATGTGGCGGGAGGGCGAGCTGGAGGTGGCGGAGAAGAGGCAGGAGATAAAAGTAAGGGGGTGAAGCCGACATCCTGAAAGACGCACTCCCCATGTGGCGGGAGGACGAGCTGGAGGTGGCGGAGAAGAGGCAGGAGATAAAAGTAAGGGGGTGAAGCCGACATCCTGAAAGACGCACTCCCCATGTGGCGGGAGGGCGAGCTGGAGGTGGCGGAGAAGAGGCAGGAGATAAAAGTAAGGGGGTGAAGCCGACATCCTGAAAGACGCACTCCCCATGTGGCGGGAGGGCGAGCTGGAGGTGGCGGAGAAGAGGCAGGAGATAAAAGTAAGGGGGTGAAGCCGACATCCTGAAAGACGCACTCCCCATGTGGCGGGAGGGCGAGCTGGAGGTGGCGGAGAAGAGGCAGGAGATAAAAGTAAGGGGGTGAAGCCGACATCCTGAAAGACGCACTCCCCATGTGGCGGGAGGGCGAGCTGGAGGTGGCGGAGAAGAGGCAGGAGATAAAAGTAAGGGGGTGAAGCCGACATCCTGAAAGACGCACTCCCCATGTGGCGGGAGGGCGAGCTGGAGGTGGCGGAGAAGAGGCAGGAGATAAAAGTAAGGGGGTGAAGCCGACATCCTGAAAGACGCACTCCCCATGTGGCGGGAGGACGAGCTGGAGGTGGCGGAGAAGAGGCAGGAGATAAAAGTAAGGGGGTGAAGCCGACATCCTGAAAGACGCACTCCCCATGTGGCGGGAGGGCGAGCTGGAGGTGGCGGAGAAGAGGCAGGAGATAAAAGTAAGGGGGTGAAGCCGACATCCTGAAAGACGCACTCCCCATGTGGCGGGAGGGCGAGCTGGAGGTGGCGGAGAAGAGGCAGGAGATAAAAGTAAGGGGGTGAAGCCGACATCCTGAAAGACGCACTCCCCATGTGGCGGGAGGGCGAGCTGGAGGTGGCGGAGAAGAGGCAGGAGATAAAAGTAAGGGGGTGAAGCCGACATCCTGAAAGACGCACTCCCCATGTGGCGGGAGGGCGAGCTGGAGGTGGCGGAGAAGAGGCAGGAGATAAAAGTAAGGGGGTGAAGCCGACATCCTGAAAGACGCACTCCCCATGTGGCGGGAGGGCGAGCTGGAGGTGGCGGAGAAGAGGCAGGAGATAAAAGTAAGGGGGTGAAGCCGACATCCTGAAAGACGCACTCCCCATGTGGCGGGAGGGCGAGCTGGAGGTGGCGGAGAAGAGGCAGGAGATAAAAGTAAGGGGGTGAAGCCGACATCCTGAAAGACGCACGCCCCATGTGGAGGAGGGCGAGCTGGAGGTGGCGGAGAAGAGGCAGGAGATAAAAGTAAGGGGGTGAAGCCGACATCCTGAAAGACGCACTCCCCATGTGGCGGGAGGACGAGCTGGAGGTGGCGGAGAAGAGGCAGGAGATAAAAGTAAGGGGGTGAAGCCGACATCCTGAAAGACGCACTCCCCATGTGGCGGGAGGGCGAGCTGGAGGTGGCGGAGAAGAGGCAGGAGATAAAAGTAAGGGGGTGAAGCCGACATCCTGAAAGACGCACTCCCCATGTGGCGGGAGGGCGAGCTGGAGGTGGCGGAGAAGAGGCAGGAGATAAAAGTAAGGGGGTGAAGCCGACATCCTGAAAGACGCACTCCCCATGTGGCGGGAGGGCGAGCTGGAGGTGGCGGAGAAGAGGCAGGAGATAAAAGTAAGGGGGTGAAGCCGACATCCTGAAAGACGCACTCCCCATGTGGCGGGAGGGCGAGCTGGAGGTGGCGGAGAAGAGGCAGGAGATAAAAGTAAGGGGGTGAAGCCGACATCCTGAAAGACGCACTCCCCATGTGGCGGGAGGACGAGCTGGAGGTGGCGGAGAAGAGGCAGGAGATAAAAGTAAGGGGGTGAAGCCGACATCCTGAAAGACGCACTCCCCATGTGGCGGGAGGGCGAGCTGGAGGTGGCGGAGAAGAGGCAGGAGATAAAAGTAAGGGGGTGAAGCCGACATCCTGAAAGACGCACTCCCCATGTGGCGGGAGGGCGAGCTGGAGGTGGCGGAGAAGAGGCAGGAGATAAAAGTAAGGGGGTGAAGCCGACATCCTGAAAGACGCACTCCCCATGTGGCGGGAGGGCGAGCTGGAGGTGGCGGAGAAGAGGCAGGAGATAAAAGTAAGGGGGTGAAGCCGACATCCTGAAAGACGCACTCCCCATGTGGCGGGAGGACGAGCTGGAGGTGGCGGAGAAGAGGCAGGAGATAAAAGTAAGGGGGTGAAGCCGACATCCTGAAAGACGCACTCCCCATGTGGCGGGAGGACGAGCTGGAGGTGGCGGAGAAGAGGCAGGAGATAAAAGTAAGGGGGTGAAGCCGACATCCTGAAAGACGCACTCCCCATGTGGCGGGAGGACGAGCTGGAGGTGGCGGAGAAGAGGCAGGAGATAAAAGTAAGGGGGTGAAGCCGACATCCTGAAAGACGCACTCCCCATGTGGCGGGAGGACGAGCTGGAGGTGGCGGAGAAGAGGCAGGAGATAAAAGTAAGGGGGTGAAGCCGACATCCTGAAAGACGCACTCCCCATGTGGCGGGAGGACGAGCTGGAGGTGGCGGAGAAGAGGCAGGAGATAAAAGTAAGGGGGTGAAGCCGACATCCTGAAAGACGCACTCCCCATGTGGCGGGAGGGCGAGCTGGAGGTGGCGGAGAAGAGGCAGGAGATAAAAGTAAGGGGGTGAAGCCGACATCCTGAAAGACGCACTCCCCATGTGGCGGGAGGGCGAGCTGGAGGTGGCGGAGAAGAGGCAGGAGATAAAAGTAAGGGGGTGAAGCCGACATCCTGAAAGACGCACTCCCCATGTGGCGGGAGGGCGAGCTGGAGGTGGCGGAGAAGAGGCAGGAGATAAAAGTAAGGGGGTGAAGCCGACATCCTGAAAGACGCACTCCCCATGTGGCGGGAGGGCGAGCTGGAGGTGGCGGAGAAGAGGCAGGAGATAAAAGTAAGGGGGTGAAGCCGACATCCTGAAAGACGCACTCCCCATGTGGCGGGAGGGCGAGCTGGAGGTGGCGGAGAAGAGGCAGGAGATAAAAGTAAGGGGGTGAAGCCGACATCCTGAAAGACGCACTCCCCATGTGGCGGGAGGGCGAGCTGGAGGTGGCGGAGAAGAGGCAGGAGATAAAAGTAAGGGGGTGAAGCCGACATCCTGAAAGACGCACTCCCCATGTGGCGGGAGGGCGAGCTGGAGGTGGCGGAGAAGAGGCAGGAGATAAAAGTAAGGGGGTGAAGCCGACATCCTGAAAGACGCACTCCCCATGTGGCGGGAGGGCGAGCTGGAGGTGGCGGAGAAGAGGCAGGAGATAAAAGTAAGGGGGTGAAGCCGACATCCTGAAAGACGCACTCCCCATGTGGCGGGAGGGCGAGCTGGAGGTGGCGGAGAAGAGGCAGGAGATAAAAGTAAGGGGGTGAAGCCGACATCCTGAAAGACGCACTCCCCATGTGGCGGGAGGGCGAGCTGGAGGTGGCGGAGAAGAGGCAGGAGATAAAAGTAAGGGGGTGAAGCCGACATCCTGAAAGACGCACTCCCCATGTGGCGGGAGGGCGAGCTGGAGGTGGCGGAGAAGAGGCAGGAGATAAAAGTAAGGGGGTGAAGCCGACATCCTGAAAGACGCACTCCCCATGTGGCGGGAGGGCGAGCTGGAGGTGGCGGAGAAGAGGCAGGAGATAAAAGTAAGGGGGTGAAGCCGACATCCTGAAAGACGCACTCCCCATGTGGCGGGAGGGCGAGCTGGAGGTGGCGGAGAAGAGGCAGGAGATAAAAGTAAGGGGGTGAAGCCGACATCCTGAAAGACGCACTCCCCATGTGGCGGGAGGGCGAGCTGGAGGTGGCGGAGAAGAGGCAGGAGATAAAAGTAAGGGGGTGAAGCCGACATCCTGAAAGACGCACTCCCCATGTGGCGGGAGGACGAGCTGGAGGTGGCGGAGAAGAGGCAGGAGATAAAAGTAAGGGGGTGAAGCCGACATCCTGAAAGACGCACTCCCCATGTGGCGGGAGGCGAGCTGGAGGTGGCGGAGAAGAGGCAGGAGATAAAAGTAAGGGGGTGAAGCCGACATCCTGAAAGACGCACTCCCCATGTGGCGGGAGGGCGAGCTGGAGGTGGCGGAGAAGAGGCAGGAGATAAAAGTAAGGGGGTGAAGCCGACATCCTGAAAGACGCACTCCCCATGTGGCGGGAGGGCGAGCTGGAGGTGGCGGAGAAGAGGCAGGAGATAAAAGTAAGGGGGTGAAGCCGACATCCTGAAAGACGCACTCCCCATGTGGCGGGAGGGCGAGCTGGAGGTGGCGGAGAAGAGGCAGGAGATAAAAGTAAGGGGGTGAAGCCGACATCCTGAAAGACGCACTCCCCATGTGGCGGGAGGGCGAGCTGGAGGTGGCGGAGAAGAGGCAGGAGATAAAAGTAAGGGGGTGAAGCCGACATCCTGAAAGACGCACTCCCCATGTGGCGGGAGGGCGAGCTGGAGGTGGCGGAGAAGAGGCAGGAGATAAAAGTAAGGGGGTGAAGCCGACATCCTGAAAGACGCACTCCCCATGTGGCGGGAGGGCGAGCTGGAGGTGGCGGAGAAGAGGCAGGAGATAAAAGTAAGGGGGTGAAGCCGACATCCTGAAAGACGCACTCCCCATGTGGCGGGAGGGCGAGCTGGAGGTGGCGGAGAAGAGGCAGGAGATAAAAGTAAGGGGGTGAAGCCGACATCCTGAAAGACGCACTCCCCATGTGGCGGGAGGGCGAGCTGGAGGTGGCGGAGAAGAGGCAGGAGATAAAAGTAAGGGGGTGAAGCCGACATCCTGAAAGACGCACTCCCCATGTGGCGGGAGGGCGAGCTGGAGGTGGCGGAGAAGAGGCAGGAGATAAAAGTAAGGGGGTGAAGCCGACATCCTGAAAGACGCACTCCCCATGTGGCGGGAGGGCGAGCTGGAGGTGGCGGAGAAGAGGCAGGAGATAAAAGTAAGGGGGTGAAGCCGACATCCTGAAAGACGCACTCCCCATGTGGCGGGAGGCGAGCTGGAGGTGGCGGAGAAGAGGCAGGAGATAAAAGTAAGGGGGTGAAGCCGACATCCTGAAAGACGCACTCCCCATGTGGCGGGAGGGCGAGCTGGAGGTGGCGGAGAAGAGGCAGGAGATAAAAGTAAGGGGGTGAAGCCGACATCCTGAAAGACGCACTCCCCATGTGGCGGGAGGGCGAGCTGGAGGTGGCGGAGAAGAGGCAGGAGATAAAAGTAAGGGGGTGAAGCCGACATCCTGAAAGACGCACTCCCCATGTGGCGGGAGGGCGAGCTGGAGGTGGCGGAGAAGAGGCAGGAGATAAAAGTAAGGGGGTGAAGCCGACATCCTGAAAGACGCACTCCCCATGTGGCGGGAGGGCGAGCTGGAGGTGGCGGAGAAGAGGCAGGAGATAAAAGTAAGGGGGTGAAGCCGACATCCTGAAAGACGCACTCCCCATGTGGCGGGAGGGCGAGCTGGAGGTGGCGGAGAAGAGGCAGGAGATAAAAGTAAGGGGGTGAAGCCGACATCCTGAAAGACGCACTCCCCATGTGGCGGGAGGCGAGCTGGAGGTGGCGGAGAAGAGGCAGGAGATAAAAGTAAGGGGGTGAAGCCGACATCCTGAAAGACGCACTCCCCATGTGGCGGGAGGGCGAGCTGGAGGTGGCGGAGAAGAGGCAGGAGATAAAAGTAAGGGGGTGAAGCCGACATCCTGAAAGACGCACTCCCCATGTGGCGGGAGGGCGAGCTGGAGGTGGCGGAGAAGAGGCAGGAGATAAAAGTAAGGGGGTGAAGCCGACATCCTGAAAGACGCACTCCCCATGTGGCGGGAGGGCGAGCTGGAGGTGGCGGAGAAGAGGCAGGAGATAAAAGTAAGGGGGTGAAGCCGACATCCTGAAAGACGCACTCCCCATGTGGCGGGAGGGCGAGCTGGAGGTGGCGGAGAAGAGGCAGGAGATAAAAGTAAGGGGGTGAAGCCGACATCCTGAAAGACGCACTCCCCATGTGGCGGGAGGGCGAGCTGGAGGTGGCGGAGAAGAGGCAGGAGATAAAAGTAAGGGGGTGAAGCCGACATCCTGAAAGACGCACTCCCCATGTGGCGGGAGGACGAGCTGGAGGTGGCGGAGAAGAGGCAGGAGATAAAAGTAAGGGGGTGAAGCCGACATCCTGAAAGACGCACTCCCCATGTGGCGGGAGGACGAGCTGGAGGTGGCGGAGAAGAGGCAGGAGATAAAAGTAAGGGGGTGAAGCCGACATCCTGAAAGACGCACTCCCCATGTGGCGGGAGGGCGAGCTGGAGGTGGCGGAGAAGAGGCAGGAGATAAAAGTAAGGGGGTGAAGCCGACATCCTGAAAGACGCACTCCCCATGTGGCGGGAGGGCGAGCTGGAGGTGGCGGAGAAGAGGCAGGAGATAAAAGTAAGGGGGTGAAGCCGACATCCTGAAAGACGCACTCCCCATGTGGCGGGAGGGCGAGCTGGAGGTGGCGGAGAAGAGGCAGGAGATAAAAGTAAGGGGGTGAAGCCGACATCCTGAAAGACGCACTCCCCATGTGGCGGGGAGGACGAGCTGGAGGTGGCGGAGAAGAGGCAGGAGATAAAAGTAAGGGGGTGAAGCCGACATCCTGAAAGACGCACTCCCCACGTGGCGGGAGGGCGAGCTGGAGGTGGCGGAGAAGAGGCAGGAGATAAAAGTAAGGGGGTGAAGCCGACATCCTGAAAGACGCACTCCCCATGTGGCGGGAGGGCGAGCTGGAGGTGGCGGAGAAGAGGCAGGAGATAAAAGTAAGGGGGTGAAGCCGACATCCTGAAAGACGCACTCCCCATGTGGCGGGAGGGCGAGCTGGAGGTGGCGGAGAAGAGGCAGGAGATAAAAGTAAGGGGGTGAAGCCGACATCCTGAAAGACGCACTCCCCATGTGGCGGGAGGGCGAGCTGGAGGTGGCGGAGAAGAGGCAGGAGATAAAAGTAAGGGGGTGAAGCCGACATCCTGAAAGACGCACTCCCCATGTGGCGGGAGGGCGAGCTGGAGGTGGCGGAGAAGAGGCAGGAGATAAAAGTAAGGGGGTGAAGCCGACATCCTGAAAGACGCACTCCCCATGTGGCGGGAGGGCGAGCTGGAGGTGGCGGAGAAGAGGCAGGAGATAAAAGTAAGGGGGTGAAGCCGACATCCTGAAAGACGCACTCCCCATGTGGCGGGAGGGCGAGCTGGAGGTGGCGGAGAAGAGGCAGGAGATAAAAGTAAGGGGGTGAAGCCGACATCCTGAAAGACGCACTCCCCATGTGGCGGGAGGGCGAGCTGGAGGTGGCGGAGAAGAGGCAGGAGATAAAAGTAAGGGGGTGAAGCCGACATCCTGAAAGACGCGCTCCCCATGTGGCGGGAGGACGAGCTGGAGGTGGCGGAGAAGAGGCAGGAGATAAAAGTAAGGGGGTGAAGCCGACATCCTGAAAGACGCACTCCCCATGTGGCGGGAGGGCGAGCTGGAGGTGGCGGAGAAGAGGCAGGAGATAAAAGTAAGGGGGTGAAGCCGACATCCTGAAAGACGCACTCCCCATGTGGCGGGAGGGCGAGCTGGAGGTGGCGGAGAAGAGGCAGGAGATAAAAGTAAGGGGGTGAAGCCGACATCCTGAAAGACGCACTCCCCATGTGGCGGGAGGGCGAGCTGGAGGTGGCGGAGAAGAGGCAGGAGATAAAAGTAAGGGGGTGAAGCCGACATCCTGAAAGACGCACTCCCCATGTGGCGGGAGGGCGAGCTGGAGGTGGCGGAGAAGAGGCAGGAGATAAAAGTAAGGGGGTGAAGCCGACATCCTGAAAGACGCACTCCCCATGTGGCGGGAGGGCGAGCTGGAGGTGGCGGAGAAGAGGCAGGAGATAAAAGTAAGGGGGTGAAGCCGACATCCTGAAAGACGCACTCCCCATGTGGCGGGAGGGCGAGCTGGAGGTGGCGGAGAAGAGGCAGGAGATAAAAGTAAGGGGGTGAAGCCGACATCCTGAAAGACGCACTCCCCATGTGGCGGGAGGACGAGCTGGAGGTGGCGGAGAAGAGGCAGGAGATAAAAGTAAGGGGGTGAAGCCGACATCCTGAAAGACGCACTCCCCATGTGGCGGGAGGGCGAGCTGGAGGTGGCGGAGAAGAGGCAGGAGATAAAAGTAAGGGGGTGAAGCCGACATCCTGAAAGACGCACTCCCCATGTGGCGGGAGGGCGAGCTGGAGGTGGCGGAGAAGAGGCAGGAGAGAGAAGTAAGGGGGTGAAGCGACATCCTGAAAGACGCACTCCCCATGTGGCGGGAGGACGAGCTGGAGGTGGCGGAGAAGAGGCAGGAGATAAAAGTAAGGGGGTGAAGCCGACATCCTGAAAGACGCACTCCCCATGTGGCGGGGAGGGCGAGCTGGAGGTGGCGGAGAAGAGGCAGGAGATAAAAGTAAGGGGGTGAAGCCGACATCCTGAAAGACGCACTCCCCATGTGGCGGGAGGGCGAGCTGGAGGTGGCGGAGAAGAGGCAGGAGATAAAAGTAAGGGGGTGAAGCCGACATCCTGAAAGACGCACTCCCCATGTGGCGGGAGGGCGAGCTGGAGGTGGCGGAGAAGAGGCAGGAGATAAAAGTAAGGGGGTGAAGCCGACATCCTGAAAGACGCACTCCCCATGTGGCGGGAGGGCGAGCTGGAGGTGGCGGAGAAGAGGCAGGAGATAAAAGTAAGG
Source organism: Bufo bufo (assembly GCF_905171765.1). Taxonomy (NCBI): domain Eukaryota; kingdom Metazoa; phylum Chordata; class Amphibia; order Anura; family Bufonidae; genus Bufo; species Bufo bufo. The sequence continues at coordinate 1,206,472 of NC_053396.1, read as the reverse complement.
GGGTGAAGCCGACATCCTGAAAGACGCACTCCCCATGTGGCGGGAGGGCGAGCTGGAGGTGGCGGAGAAGAGGCAGGAGATAAAAGTAAGGGGGTGAAGCCGACATCCTGAAAGACGCACTCCCCATGTGGCGGGAGGGCGAGCTGGAGGTGGCGGAGAAGAGGCAGGAGATAAAAGTAAGGGGGTGAAGCCGACATCCTGAAAGACGCACTCCCCATGTGGCGGGAGGGCGAGCTGGAGGTGGCGGAGAAGAGGCAGGAGATAAAAGTAAGGGGGTGAAGCCGACATCCTGAAAGACGCACTCCCCATGTGGCGGGAGGCGAGCTGGAGGTGGCGGAGAAGAGGCAGGAGATAAAAGTAAGGGGGTGAAGCCGACATCCTGAAAGACGCACTCCCCATGTGGCGGGAGGGCGAGCTGGAGGTGGCGGAGAAGAGGCAGGAGATAAAAGTAAGGGGGTGAAGCCGACATCCTGAAAGACGCACTCCCCATGTGGCGGGAGGGCGAGCTGGAGGTGGCGGAAGAAGAGGCAGGAGATAAAAGTAAGGGGGTGAAGCCGACATCCTGAAAGACGCACTCCCCATGTGGCGGGAGGGCGAGCTGGAGGTGGCGGAGAAGAGGCAGGAGATAAAAGTAAGGGGGTGAAGCCGACATCCTGAAAGACGCACTCCCCATGTGGCGGGAGGACGAGCTGGAGGTGGCGGAGAAGAGGCAGGAGATAAAAGTAAGGGGGTGAAGCCGACATCCTGAAAGACGCACTCCCCATGTGGCGGGAGGACGAGCTGGAGGTGGCGGAGAAGAGGCAGGAGATAAAAGTAAGGGGGTGAAGCCGACATCCTGAAAGACGCACTCCCCATGTGGCGGGAGGACGAGCTGGAGGTGGCGGAGAAGAGGCAGGAGATAAAAGTAAGGGGGTGAAGCCGACATCCTGAAAGACGCACTCCCCATGTGGCGGGAGGACGAGCTGGAGGTGGCGGAGAAGAGGCAGGAGATAAAAGTAAGGGGGTGAAGCCGACATCCTGAAAGACGCACTCCCCATGTGGCGGGAGGGCGAGCTGGAGGTGGCGGAGAAGAGGCAGGAGATAAAAGTAAGGGGGTGAAGCCGACATCCTGAAGACGCACTCCCCATGTGGCGGGAGGGCGAGCTGGAGGTGGCGGAGAAGAGGCAGGAGATAAAAGTAAGGGGGTGAAGCCGACATCCTGAAAGACGCACTCCCCATGTGGCGGGAGGACGAGCTGGAGGTGGCGGAGAAGAGGCAGGAGATAAAAGTAAGGGGGTGAAGCCGACATCCTGAAAGACGCACTCCCCATGTGGCGGGAGGACGAGCTGGAGGTGGCGGAGAAGAGGCAGGAGATAAAAGTAAGGGGGTGAAGCCGACATCCTGAAAGACGCACTCCCCATGTGGCGGGAGGACGAGCTGGAGGTGGCGGAGAAGAGGCAGGAGATAAAAGTAAGGGGGTGAAGCCGACATCCTGAAAGACGCACTCCCCATGTGGCGGGAGGACGAGCTGGAGGTGGCGGAGAAGAGGCAGGAGATAAAAGTAAGGGGGTGAAGCCGACATCCTGAAAGACGCACTCCCCATGTGGCGGGAGGGCGAGCTGGAGGTGGCGGAGAAGAGGCAGGAGATAAAAGTAAGGGGGTGAAGCCGACATCCTGAAAGACGCACTCCCCATGTGGCGGAGGGCGAGCTGGAGGTGGCGGAGAAGAGGCAGGAGATAAAAGTAAGGGGGTGAAGCCGACATCCTGAAAGACGCACTCCCCATGTGGCGGGAGGGCGAGCTGGAGGTGGCGGAGAAGAGGCAGGAGATAAAAGTAAGGGGGTGAAGCCGACATCCTGAAAGACGCACTCCCCATGTGGCGGGAGGGCGAGCTGGAGGTGGCGGAGAAGAGGCAGGAGATAAAAGTAAGGGGGTGAAGCCGACATCCTGAAAGACGCACTCCCCATGTGGCGGGAGGACGAGCTGGAGGTGGCGGAGAAGAGGCAGGAGATAAAAGTAAGGGGGTGAAGCCGACATCCTGAAAGACGCACTCCCCATGTGGCGGGAGGGCGAGCTGGAGGTGGCGGAGAAGAGGCAGGAGATAAAAGTAAGGGGGTGAAGCCGACATCCTGAAAGACGCACTCCCATGTGGCGGGAGGGCGAGCTGGAGGTGGCGGAGAAGAGGCAGGAGATAAAAGTAAGGGGGTGAAGCCGACATCCTGAAAGACGCACTCCCCATGTGGCGGGAGGGCGAGCTGGAGGTGGCGGAGAAGAGGCAGGAGATAAAAGTAAGGGGGTGAAGCCGACATCCTGAAAGACGCACTCCCCATGTGGCGGGAGGGCGAGCTGGAGGTGGCGGAGAAGAGGCAGGAGATAAAAGTAAGGGGGTGAAGCCGACATCCTGAAAGACGCACTCCCCATGTGGCGGGAGGGCGAGCTGGAGGTGGCGGAGAAGAGGCAGGAGATAAAAGTAAGGGGGTGAAGCCGACATCCTGAAAGACGCACTCCCCATGTGGCGGGAGGACGAGCTGGAGGTGGCGGAGAAGAGGCAGGAGATAAAAGTAAGGGGGTGAAGCCGACATCCTGAAAGACGCACTCCCCATGTGGCGGGAGGACGAGCTGGAGGTGGCGGAGAAGAGGCAGGAGATAAAAGTAAGGGGGTGAAGCCGACATCCTGAAAGACGCACTCCCCATGTGGCGGGAGGGCGAGCTGGAGGTGGCGGAGAAGAGGCAGGAGATAAAAGTAAGGGGGTGAAGCCGACATCCTGAAAGACGCACTCCCCATGTGGCCGGAGGGCGAGCTGGAGGTGGCGGAGAAGAGGCAGGAGATAAAAGTAAGGGGGTGAAGCCGACATCCTGAAAGACGCACTCCCCATGTGGCGGGAGGGCGAGCTGGAGGTGGCGGAGAAGAGGCAGGAGATAAAAGTAAGGGGGTGAAGCCGACATCCTGAAAGACGCACTCCCCATGTGGCGGGAGGACGAGCTGGAGGTGGCGGAGAAGAGGCAGGAGATAAAAGTAAGGGGGTGAAGCCGACATCCTGAAAGACGCACTCCCCATGTGGCGGGAGGACGAGCTGGAGGTGGCGGAGAAGAGGCAGGAGATAAAAGTAAGGGGGTGAAGCCGACATCCTGAAAGACGCACTCCCCATGTGGCGGGAGGACGAGCTGGAGGTGGCGGAGAAGAGGCAGGAGATAAAAGTAAGGGGGTGAAGCCGACATCCTGAAAGACGCACTCCCCATGTGGCGGGAGGACGAGCTGGAGGTGGCGGAGAAGAGGCAGGAGATAAAAGTAAGGGGGTGAAGCCGACATCCTGAAAGACGCACTCCCCATGTGGCGGGAGGGCGAGCTGGAGGTGGCGGAGAAGAGGCAGGAGATAAAAGTAAGGGGTGAAGCCGACATCCTGAAAGACGCACTCCCCATGTGGCGGGAGGGCGAGCTGGAGGTGGCGGAGAAGAGGCAGGAGATAAAAGTAAGGGGGTGAAGCCGACATCCTGAAAGACGCACTCCCCATGTGGCGGGAGGGCGAGCTGGAGGTGGCGGAGAAGAGGCAGGAGATAAAAGTAAGGGGGTGAAGCCGACATCCTGAAAGACGCACTCCCCATGTGGCGGGAGGGCGAGCTGGAGGTGGCGGAGAAGAGGCAGGAGATAAAAGTAAGGGGGTGAAGCCGACATCCTGAAAGACGCACTCCCCATGTGGCGGGAGGACGAGCTGGAGGTGGCGGAGAAGAGGCAGGAGATAAAAGTAAGGGGGTGAAGCCGACATCCTGAAAGACGCACTCCCCATGTGGCGGGAGGGCGAGCTGGAGGGGGCGGAGAAGAGGCAGGAGATAAAAGTAAGGGGGTGAAGCCGACATCCTGAAAGACGCACTCCCCATGTGGCGGGAGGGCGAGCTGGAGGTGGCGGAGAAGAGGCAGGAGATAAAAGTAAGGGGGTGAAGCCGACATCCTGAAAGACGCACTCCCCATGTGGCGGGAGGGCGAGCTGGAGGTGGCGGAGCAGAGGCAGGAGATAAAAGTAAGGGGGTGAAGCCGACATCCTGAAAGACGCACTCCCCATGTGGCGGGAGGGCGAGCTGGAGGTGGCGGAGAAGAGGCAGGAGATAAAAGTAAGGGGGTGAAGCCGACATCCTGAAAGACGCACTCCCCATGTGGCGGGAGGGCGAGCTGGAGGTGGCGGAGAAGAGGCAGGAGATAAAAGTAAGGGGGTGAAGCCGACATCCTGAAAGACGCACTCCCCATGTGGCGGGAGGACGAGCTGGAGGTGGCGGAGAAGAGGCAGGAGATAAAAGTAAGGGGGTGAAGCCGACATCCTGAAAGACGCACTCCCCATGTGGCGGATAGGACGAGCTGGAGGTGGCGGAGAAGAGGCAGGAGATAAAAGTAAGGGGGTGAAGCCGACATCCTGAAAGACGCACTCCCCATGTGGCGGGAGGGCGAGCTGGAGGTGGCGGAGAAGAGGCAGGAGATAAAAGTAAGGGGGTGAAGCCGACATCCTGAAAGACGCACTCCCATGTGGCGGAGGGCGAGCTGGAGGTGGCGGAGGAGAGGCAGGAGATAAAAGTAAGGGGGTGAAGCCGACATCCTGAAAGACGCACTCCCCATGTGGCGGGAGGACGAGCTGGAGGTGGCGGAGAAGAGGCAGGAGATAAAAGTAAGGGGGTGAAGCCGACATCCTGAAAGACGCACTCCCCATGTGGCGGGAGGGCGAGCTGGAGGTGGCGGAGAAGAGGCAGGAGATAAAAGTAAGGGGGTGAAGCCGACATCCTGAAAGACGCACTCCCCATGTGGCGGGAGGACGAGCTGGAGGTGGCGGAGAAGAGGCAGGAGATAAAAGTAAGGGGGTGAAGCCGACATCCTGAAAGACGCACTCCCCATGTGTCGGGAGGACGAGCTGGAGGTGGCGGAGAAGAGGCAGGAGATAAAAGTAAGGGGGTGAAGCCGACATCCTGAAAGACGCACTCCCCATGTGGCGGGAGGACGAGCTGGAGGTGGCGGAGAAGAGGCAGGAGATAAAAGTAAGGGGGTGAAGCCGACATCCTGAAAGACGCACTCCCCATGTGGCGGGAGGACGAGCTGGAGGTGGCGGAGAAGAGGCAGGAGATAAAAGTAAGGGGGTGAAGCCGACATCCTGAAAGACGCACTCCCCATGTGGCGGGAGGGCGAGCTGGAGGTGGCGGAGAAGAGGCAGGAGATAAAAGTAAGGGGGTGAAGCCGACATCCTGAAAGACGCACTCCCCATGTGGCCGGAGGGCGAGCTGGAGGTGGCGGAGAAGAGGCAGGAGATAAAAGTAAGGGGGTGAAGCCGACATCCTGAAAGACGCACTCCCCATGTGGCGGGAGGGCGAGCTGGAGGTGGCGGAGAAGAGGCAGGAGATAAAAGTAAGGGGTGAAGCCGACATCCTGAAGACGCACTCCCCATGTGGCGGGAGGGCGAGCTGGAGTGGCGGAGAAGAGGCAGGAGATAAAAGTAAGGGGGTGAAGCCGACATCCTGAAAGACGCACTCCCCATGTGGCGGGAGGGCGAGCTGGAGGTGGCGGAGAAGAGGCAGGAGATAAAAGTAAGGGGGTGAAGCCGACATCCTGAAAGACGCACTCCCCATGTGGCGGGAGGGCGAGCTGGAGGTGGCGGAGAAGAGGCAGGAGATAAAAGTAAGGGGGTGAAGCCGACATCCTGAAAGACGCACTCCCCATGTGGCGGGAGGGCGAGCTGGAGGTGGCGGAGAAGAGGCAGGAGATAAAAGTAAGGGGGTGAAGCCGACATCCTGAAAGACGCACTCCCCATGTGGCGGGAGGGCGAGCTGGAGGTGGCGGAGAAGAGGCAGGAGATAAAAGTAAGGGGGTGAAGCCGACATCCTGAAAGACGCACTCCCCATGTGGCGGGAGGACGAGCTGGAGGTGGCGGAGAAGAGGCAGGAGATAAAAGTAAGGGGGTGAAGCCGACATCCTGAAAGACGCACTCCCCATGTGGCGGGAGGGCGAGCTGGACGTGGCGGAGAAGAGGCAGGAGATAAAAGTAAGGGGGTGAAGCCGACATCCTGAAAGACGCACTCCCCATGTGGCGGGAGGGCGAGCTGGAGGTGGCGGAGAAGAGGCAGGAGATAAAAGTAAGGGGGTGAAGCCGACATCCTGAAAGACGCACTCCCCATGTGGCGGGAGGACGAGCTGGGGGTGGCGGAGAAGAGGCAGGAGATAAAAGTAAGGGGGTGAAGCCGACATCCTGAAAGACGCACTCCCCATGTGGCGGGAGGGCGAGCTGGAGGTGGCGGAGAAGAGGCAGGAGATAAAAGTAAGGGGGTGAAGCCGACATCCTGAAAGACGCACTCCCCATGTGGCGGGGAGGGCGAGCTGGAGGTGGCGGAGAAGAGGCAGGAGATAAAAGTAAGGGGGTGAAGCCGACATCCTGAAAGACGCACTCCCCATGTGGCGGGAGGGCGAGCTGGAGGTGGCGGAGAAGAGGCAGGAGATAAAAGTAAGGGGGTGAAGCCGACATCCTGAAAGACGCACTCCCCATGTGGCGGGAGGACGAGCTGGAGGTGGCGGAGAAGAGGCAGGAGATAAAAGTAAGGGGGTGAAGCCGACATCCTGAAAGACGCACTCCCCATGTGGCCGGGAGGGCGAGCTGGAGGTGGCGGAGAAGAGGCAGGAGATAAAAGTAAGGGGGTGAAGCCGACATCCTGAAAGACGCACTCCCCATGTGGCGGGAGGACGAGCTGGAGGTGGCGGAGAAGAGGCAGGAGATAAAAGTAAGGGGGTGAAGCCGACATCCTGAAAGACGCACTCCCCATGTGGCGGGAGGACGAGCTGGAGGTGGCGGAGAAGAGGCAGGAGATAAAAGTAAGGGGGTGAAGCCGACATCCTGAAAGACGCACTCCCCATGTGGCGGGAGGACGAGCTGGAGGTGGCGGAGAAGAGGCAGGAGATAAAAGTAAGGGGGTGAAGCCGACATCCTGAAAGACGCACTCCCCATGTGGCGGGAGGGCGAGCTGGAGGTGGCGGAGAAGAGGCAGGAGATAAAAGTAAGGGGGTGAAGCCGACATCCTGAAAGACGCACTCCCCATGTGGCGGGAGGGCGAGCTGGAGGTGGCGGAGAAGAGGCAGGAGATAAAAGTAAGGGGGTGAAGCCGACATCCTGAAAGACGCACTCCCCATGTGGCGGGAGGGCGAGCTGGAGGTGGCGGAGAAGAGGCAGGAGATAAAAGTAAGGGGGTGAAGCCGACATCCTGAAAGACGCACTCCCCATGTGGCGGGAGGGCGAGCTGGGGGTGGCGGAGAAGAGGCAGGAGATAAAAGTAAGGGGGTGAAGCCGACATCCTGAAAGACGCACTCCCCATGTGGCGGGAGGGCGAGCTGGAGGTGGCGGAGAAGAGGCAGGAGATAAAAGTAAGGGGGTGAAGCCGACATCCTGAAAGACGCACTCCCCATGTGGCGGGAGGACGAGCTGGAGGTGGCGGAGAAGAGGCAGGAGATAAAAGTAAGGGGGTGAAGCCGACATCCTGAAAGACGCACTCCCCATGTGGCGGGAGGGCGAGCTGGAGGTGGCGGAGAAGAGCAGGAGATAAAAGTAAGGGGGTGAAGCCGACATCCTGAAAGACGCACTCCCCATGTGGCGGGGAGGGCGAGCTGGAGGTGGCGGAGAAGGGGCAGGAGATAAAAGCAAGGGGGGTGAAGCCGACATCCTGAAAGACGCACTCCCCATGTGGCGGGAGGGCGAGCTGGAGGTGGCGGAGAAGAGGCAGGAGATAAAAGTAAGGGGGTGAAGCCGACATCCTGAAAGACGCACTCCCCATGTGGCGGGAGGGCGAGCTGGAGGTGGCGGAGAAGAGGCAGGAGATAAAAGTAAGGGGGTGAAGCCGACATCCTGAAAGACGCACTCCCCATGTGGCGGGAGGACGAGCTGGAGGTGGCGGAGAAGAGGCAGGAGATAAAAGTAAGGGGGTGAAGCCGACATCCTGAAAGACGCACTCCCCATGTGGCGGGAGGGCGAGCTGGAGGTGGCGGAGAAGAGGCAGGAGATAAAAGTAAGGGGGGGAAGCCGACATCCTGAAAGACGCACTCCCCATGTGGCGGGAGGGCGAGCTGGAGGTGGCGGAGAAGAGGCAGGAGATAAAAGTAAGGGGGTGAAGCCGACATCCTGAAAGACGCACTCCCCATGTGGCGGGAGGCGAGCTGGAGGTGGCGGAGAAGAGGCAGGAGATAAAGTAAGGGGGTGAAGCCGACATCCTGAAAGACGCACTCCCCATGTGGCGGGAGGGCGAGCTGGAGGTGGCGGAGAAGAGGCAGGAGATAAAAGTAAGGGGGTGAAGCCGACATCCTGAAAGACGCACTCCCCATGTGGCGGGAGGACGAGCTGGAGGTGGCGGAGAAGAGGCAGGAGATAAAAGTAAGGGGGTGAAGCCGACATCCTGAAAGACGCACTCCCCATGTGGCGGGAGGGCGAGCTGGAGGTGGCGGAGAAGAGGCAGGAGATAAAAGTAAGGGGGGTGAAGCCGACATCCTGAAAGACGCACTCCCCATGTGCGGGAGGACGAGCTGGAGGTGGCGGAGAAGAGGCAGGAGATAAAAGTAAGGGGGTGAAGCCGACATCCTGAAGACGCACTCCCCCATTTGGCGGGAGGGCGAGCTGGAGGTGGCGGAGAAGAGGCAGGAGATAAAAGTAAGGGGGTGAAGCCGACATCCTGAAAGACGCACTCCCCATGTGGCGGAGAGGGCGAGCTGGAGGTGGCGGAGAAGAGGCAGGAGATAAAAGTAAGGGGGTGAAGCCGACATCCTGAAAGACGCACTCCCCATGTGGCGGTGAGGACGAGCTGGAGGTGGCGGAGAAGAGGCAGGAGATAAAAGTAAGGGGGGTGAAGCCGACATCCTGAAAGACGCACTCCCCATGTGGCGGGAGGGCGAGCTGGAGGTGGCGGAGAAGAGGCAGGAGATAAAAGTAAGGGGGTGAAGCCGACATCCTGAAAGACGCACTCCCCATGTGGCGGGAGGACGAGCTGGAGGTGGCGGAGAAGAGGCAGGAGATAAAAGTAAGGGGGTGAAGCCGACATCCTGAAAGACGCACTCCCCATGTGGCGGGGAGGGCGAGCTGGAGGTGGCGGAGAAGAGGCAGGAGATAAAAGTAAGGGGGTGAAGCCGACATCCTGAAAGACGCACTCCCCATGTGGCGGGTGAGGGCGAGCTGGAGGTGGCGGAGAAGAGGGCAGGAGATAAAAGTAAGGGGGTGAAGCCGACATCCTGAAAGACGCACTCCCCATGTGGCGGAGAGGCGAGCTGGAGGTGGCGGAGAAGAGGCAGGAGATAAAAGTAAGGGGGTGAAGCCGACATCCTGAAAGACGCACTCCCCATGTGGCGGGGAGGGCGAGCTGGAGGTGGCGGAGAAGAGGCAGGAGATAAAAGTAAGGGGGTGAAGCCGACATCCTGAAAGACGCACTCCCCATGTGGCGGGAGGGCGAGCTGGAGGTGGCGGAGAAGAGGCAGGAGATAAAAGTAAGGGGGGTGAAGCCGACATCCTGAAAGACGCACTCCCCATGTGGCGGGAGGGCGAGCTGGAGGTGGCGGAGAAGAGGCAGGAGATAAAAGTAAGGGGGTGAAGCCGACATCCTGAAAGACGCACTCCCCATGTGGCGGGAGGGCGAGCTGGAGGTGGCGGAGAAGAGGCAGGAGATAAAAGTAAGGGGGTGAAGCCGACATCCTGAAAGACGCACTCCCCATGTGGCGGGAGGGCGAGCTGGAGGTGGCGGAGAAGAGGCAGGAGATAAAAGTAAGGGGGTGAAGCCGACATCCTGAAAGACGCACTCCCCATGTGGCTTTCTTCTCAAAACCTAAAGAGATGTCTCCAAGTCTGGTCCACACTATTCAGGAGCCCGCTCCAAACGTACTCTGCTCCGAATGCCCAGTAGATGGGCGAGTCCGTCTAAAAGGGCGCCATCCCCCAATATATAGACTAGAACCTTCAGGATCCCAGGTGCAGATCCATGAGGCAAAACAGAAAATGGCTGCGCACCGTTATAGATACAAACAATAGAGCTAGAAATGGGGGTCATTCTAGATAAAGTGGTACAATCCCGACTAGAAAATGAGTAATGGAAGCTCTTGGCGCACATACGTGTCGGGCCCACCTACCAGGCGTCAAGGTGGCTTCCGCAGTGAGACAGTTTCTGTAGTGATAGGGACCCATCTGCGGAAGCCACCTTGACGCCTGGTAGGTGGGCCCGACACGTATGTGCGCCAAGAGCTTCCATTACTCATTTCTAGTCGGGATTGTACCACTTTTATCTAGAATGACCCCCATTTCTTAGCTCTATTGTTTGTATCTATAACGGTGCGCAGCCATTTTCTGTTTGCCCCATGGATCTGCACCTGGGATCCTGAAGGTTCTAGTCTATATTTTCTTGCACTACAAGTCTGGTCCGCCATCTTTATCTGCCTGTTCCGAACTCCTTGCCATTACGCTACAAGTCCCCGAATATTGTTTGTCTGAGGGGGGGGCATTCCCTCCGTGATGTTGGTTCCACCCACTGATCCTCCTCCTGGACCTTGTGATGTCACTCGGTCATGTCACCCTCTTTCCAGACATCAGAAGAAACTAATATTATAGAACGGATGGCGCGGCGCTGTGCCTGCGCTGGTTGTTTCATGTATCCGCTAAGTGTGACCCATGTGACTTCACCTGTGAAAAGGCCCTTGCAGCTCAGCGGATGAGTCCTCCTTCAGACTCTGCTTGGAGTATAAGGTCTCAGTCACACGTCAGTGTTCGCTCAGTGATTTCCATCAGTGACCTGAGCCAGAACCAGGTGCGGCTCTAACCAGAACAGGAGCAGATATGTCCGGCTCCAATCCTGGCTAACAATCACTGACCAAACACTGACGTGTGATGAGCTGCAGGACAGAATGGTCAGTCCTAAGTCACGTGATGCAGTAAGGCCCCATTCACACATCCGCAATTTCGTTCCACATTTGCGGAACAGAATTGCGGAGCCATTCATTTCTATGGGGCAGCACGATGTGCTGCCCAGATACGGAATTGCGGACGCCGCACTTCCAGGTCCGCA